>NW_004524822.1:2019183-2038956 GCF_000260255.1 Octodon degus
CTACTCAGCGGGAGGGGTGGGGGGCGGCCCGAGGGGGCGGGAGAGGGTCCGGCCCACGCTGCGCCTGGGCTGGGACTGGTCCCGCTGGCGCAGGGTAGCAGGAAGCTCTCCACACACTCACCGGACCTGGGCTAGGACTGGGTCTCTATTATGAATAATCTTGCAGGCTCTGACTACAGACTGGATTGGTCTCCTTAAGCATAACCAATTCTCATATAACTGTTGATTCCTCATGCATTTATGATTATTCTTTGGTTAGCTTACATTCAAAGGTTTAGGTATTCTTTACTTTCGTTTGTTCTCCAACTTGGCAAGCCTTTGAGATGATTTGATTTTGCATTGATTCCTAGTCCTGAAATTTAGCTCTTGTTCATTTCTAATGCACTACTGACAGGATGTGTGGAAAGATTGAAAAGTGGGCTGAGCTCACGGCCCAACCATCACCCTATCTGTCCCAGTCAGGCCCACAAGGGTTGTGTCAAAGACATTGGCTAACTGAATGCTCTATTTTCTTGGTGGTGTTCAGCTAGCCACTTAACATTCCGTCTCTGGACTGAAGCCTCATACATTACGCAAATTTTTATGATAATTTAGAAGACAAGAAGCATGTCCTTTCAGGTTTTACATGTGTGTCTCATATGTGACTGTATAAACAGACTTTGCTATGCCTTAAAAGTAAACAAAAATAATTTTAATATTTCAAAACAATTTTATAATTTGCTAAATTGGTGATGTCTTCATTTGAACATATTCTTTAATCTTCCAATCTTGAATTTTCAGACATTCCTCAGACATATTAATGATTTCCCTTAATAGTTTATGAAGTGAGTCATGGAAAGTGAGTCATTAAGTCCAACTCCTGTACTTGCTTCTAAATAGCAGGCATTTTGCTAGTTTTGTATTGTGACTTTTTTCCAGATCTTTTTGTCTTGTATATAAGAAGAGTTTACAGTAATCCATAACTTGCTTTGCTCTTTGTTTTTAGATTTTTTTATTCATGTTAATGAGAAAAATAGCAATGGAACAGTTTCAAAAGAGGTTAGTAGGACAGTTACAGTTATTAATAGATTACATATTATTGTCTTTGTAGTAGTTATTCAGAGGACAAGATGCAGATATGATATCTTGTCTAAACAATATTAGTACAAATCTCTCTTTTCACGGAACTAAGAGAAGGTAGGTGTATATCTATCCTAACTATTTTGTATATACATATTTTTTTCACTACAAAATGATCCTTTCTAACTCCTTTTTTTATTCTGTTTTGTCAAAGATGGGTGTCCCATTGTTGTTAGAGAAGCTGTATTTGGAGAAGTCTTTAAAGGACCTTTTCATACTTGATGCCAGTTCAAATATTGTAGGTACTTGAATTCAGTAAAATAGCCCAATACAGTCCAATAGCCATAATAGCAGTGGGTTATCAGCAGAACAATTGTCAAAAGTATATTAATATGGCTTTACTTTTTATACCTTGTGGTTATATTTTTCTGCTGGATGGTTAAGACCAAGTTAAAGCAAGACCTATATAATAAAAATGTAACTTTTGTATCTGAAAGGTCAGTCAAATCCCCTTAGAATTTACCCTGAAACTATGTTCAGCACCCTGTAGATCTTTTGTCAGTGTCAGCCATGTGGATGAGTCACAGCCATTGCTTGATCAATTTGCTCTCTGTGGAAGCCTGAGAGAATGTTTTCTCTCTAGGTGACTCTCCTTAGGCACACTCTACATCATCGATCACTTTCCTCTGTGGCCCCAAAATCTTGGTCAGAAAATTTGGGACACCACTGAGTTACAAGATGTCACAGCACAGGTTCTCTTATGTCCTGAGTCCTTACTGACCTGGAAGGGTTAGGGCCAAAATATTGGCAATCCTGGTAGCCCCTCTTTTTCTCTAATTTTTGGTCTGCAAACTTTAGTTGTTAAAGATCCAGAAGAAAAGCTTTTAATGATATTATTACCCTGTAACAGAGGCAGTTGAGCTTAACATCACTGTCTGAATATCAGTCGCCTTAGACATAACATGGAACTGCTATTTTCCAACAACCATGGATATTCTAAACTTTAAATCCCTTTAGAATGTGAAAAAGAAATTACACATTTTTGCACAGAAATTTAGAAATCCATATGCAGCATTGTAGCAGGACATTTTTTTCTTGTCTCTTGTTTTCTATTATTACTTTTTTAAAAAACAAACATATACTTTAAAGATAGTATAGCAATAATTGATACAACATTAGAACCAGTATGCATTTATAAGACCAAAATGATAGGTATTTCAAGCATGGTTTTAGTGTTACACATTGCTATCCTCAGTGTAGTTGCTTATTTCAGAAATATCAGCACATAGAGTTAATCAGGGTAAGAATTCTACCCAGTAACTGCTATTTTCAAAAATCTGATGGAGATTCTTAAGACCACTGCCTTAACTATCTTGTTTCTATAAATGTATGGTTTTGCCCCTGCCATATTTCCTAACTTTTCTCCTTTCTCACTCTTTGTTGTTTAATCCTTAGGTTCTCGCTGTTCATTTAACTGTGTTATACCCTTCAATTTTTATTTCTTTTCAGTGCTTACACACTTCGCTCTTTGATATTATGAGAACATTCCAAGAAAAGTGGAGGGTGGGAAAAATTCTCCTTATTTATAATTTAGTGTATATGAAATTCTCAGTGTGCTCTTTTTCAGGTTCAAGGGAATATTTGTAATGAATCGAACACTGTCACAATCTTCTAGAAGGATGTAGCAGGACAACTTTCCATTACAATTGGATATCTGGAAGTCTGGAAGGTCACAGACTTCTAGCTTTATCCTGTAGCCCCCTACATGGGGCTATGGCTATACTAGGTTATTAAGGGAAACTTAATTCTAATGTAATTTGTTTCATATTGTTATTTAAATTTTTTAATGTATTTAAAATGTTACTTTGAGAAGATATCTATGCACTTTATAGGCTTCCAGTTGAACAAAAATATTTTAGGGCCCTGTCATAAATGTGTTACAGCCTATAAACTTTAGATGTAGTACTCTTGGTCAGGTAGTTAGAAGGCAATTTATCATCCACATAATGTCTGATACTTTCTACCACTAAAAAGAAACTAGTAGTAGTGATAGCTTACATTTATTTATTAACTACGTTGTTGTTCCAGGCAATATGACAGGTTATATATAATCTTCCTAGTTTTGACCATAATATACTGCAGGGATATATTGCCTTTCTAATTTTACAGATGGAGAATTAAAGTCCAGAACAATGTATATATTCATTCCAAAAATACTCATACAGCAGACAATACTAGAAGTCACCAGAGACTGATTAATTTACCCAAAGCTATAGGACCAGAAGTAGCATATCTGGGTCCAGAAATCTCCTCTGTCTTTTTCACCACACATTGCATTTTTATGGCACCTTTTTCCATGTTGTAAAAGTAAAAAATCTTACTGAGACATGTGATACTCTAAGAAGGTAGCCAAAGGCATTTTTCTTATTATATAAACATGAATAGAATTAGATTTTTCTGGAATGTACTTATTCTGCTTATCTTTGTTGAGCATTGTGTATGTGTAAATCAGAGCCCAATACTGACATCTTGGAATAACCAGTTGTCTTCTAGATCTATCACTGGTCTTGACATCATAGAGACAGAGAATGAGTATGCCATTTCAAATATGGTATCAGTATATCCTTGTACCCAACTATGAGTACCTACTCCTGTACTTTGTTGAATATTCAAAAACCTTGCTTTTAATTTCATGTATGTGGTGTGGTATTTTTCACCCTTTTTTTGTCTTTTTGGTGATCCAATTTTTGTTTTCATGTTCCTGGCATGAAATGTTTAGAGCAAGTAACATTACCATCTTGAGAAATTAATATATTTTAAGCTATGTCTGTGCCACATAGATTGTTACAGCAACCCTAGAAAACTAACATAGGTGTTCTTTATCTTTATGAGGAAACATTGCTGTTGTCCTGATGTAATTCTTGGGAAGTCAGCATTACCAGTGACACCCACTACCAGTGCAGGAATTGTGCTGGGCTGCAAGATACAGAAATGGTTCTTGCTTTCAGGAAATTCAGCATTTATAGCGTATCTCTTTTAGGCCTAGTGCCCCTTTTGTTTTTATAGTTATTATTTAATGACCTGGTAAGATCTACTGGGATTATAAAAGGATCCCATAGGAGGTAAAAGAGGAATTTGTGGCTTTCTGATTTCTTTCTGGCCTCTCTCTAGAATGGTGTATATAAACTCTTCAACTATGGGATGGAAGACATAGAAATCATTGTCTTTTCTTTAGTTGTTGTCCTATTTGTGACTGAAATTTGCCTAGGATAATGAAACAATTACAGAAGATAGAGAACTGTTGACAGATCAAAAGAGGGGGAACAGTCTCTCTCTGTAAATCTCCCTTTTGTACTTGTGAGACTCTAGTCTTGCTGGCTCCCTTGTTTGGTCTGAATCTGTAGCAGGTTCTCTGGCTTCTCAGTTGAAATATAGCTATGTAGCTGTTATGTTGAGCTGTAGGGGACTCAGGTCAACAATTTCTGACATTGCCAGGCAAGTGGAAGACCCAATACTGTTATGGGCTAGTGGACTCTTTTAGAATGTTTTGCTGAGTTTACACACCTATAATATTCAAATAACAGAACTTAACAAAAAAAGGGGATACAGATGAATGTCCATTTTGTATCTGTATATTCAAAGTGGTTAGGATAGACATATAGTTACATTCTCTTAATGAATAGAGGGATTTGCTCTAATTGTGTTTGTAAATAGGGTATCATGTCTGCATCTTGTACAGCAATTAACCACTAGGAAGAATGTATGCAATATGTTCATTATTGAAACTGTCCTACCAATTTGGTTTGAAACTGTCTCATTGCTATTTGTTTCTCAATAAAATTATGGGGAGAAAAAGAAATATAGCTATGTAATTTCATACTCTGCCTTTCAGAGAACTGTTGGGGTTTTGCCTTGTAAATTTTCCTTGTCTACAGAAATTTAAGTAAACCAATGGGAGAGCCAGTCTTATTTTTGCTCCTAACATATTCTAGAATTAGATGTCACTGAGTTGTTGGAAATGACAGGTGTTTGTCTTACTTTTAAATGAGAGGTGTGTGTGTGTGTGTGTGTGTGTGTGTGTGTGTGTGTGCGCGCGCATAAGCCCTCACTAAAACCATGAGGTCATCATCTATTTTGGCTACGTTGATGGGCTTGGGCCAAATAGAAATGAGAGAAAATCACTGTTGTTCATTTGTTTCAGGGACTTGCTTTGAAAAGGAGATTGTCTGCTTCCCTCTTTAGGTCTTTGTGTTGATGACATTTTTAGTGTTTACCAGGAGTATACAGTTTGGAAAACTCAGACCGAGGACAATGGTATTTGAAATGCTCTGTAAGTCTGCTTCTAGATCGATGGGGAAAATGTATGTTCCAGGGGACAAGTGCTTGTTGACTTTTCAAATGCTACCCATCTGTGCTCTTCGTTAGCTAACTCCGAATTGCTCCACAGTGGCTGGCCGTCCTGTCCATTTGACAAGCACTTAAAAGGACAGTCTTAAGTATTTTATAGTTTATTAATTTTTTCCTTCTGTAGTTTGCAATCTACTGTCAGAAACTGGAAAATAATTTCTTTTCCTCTTCCCCCTGTTTTTCATTTAAGCTAAAATTGATTTTTTTCTAAGCTTGTAAGGAAAAAAAAATTAAACTGTAGTTAATACAGCTGCCTTGGCTAAATAAAAATAAAAGACTAGTTTACTTACAAGCTGTGCTGCTACATCAGAGTAAAGAACTGTTCTGTCCTTTGCAGAAGGATTTTGATGTGAAAAAGTACAAAATTTCATATTATCTATATAGGATAATTGAAGCTAATACAAATAATAATAGTGGAGCGTTGAGCAAGCTAGTTTTCAGTATGTTTGGAAAATTGGGAAGCTAGGAGATACTCTTAAATTCATCAGCTTCTTCAGGACTCTTCTCAAATGCTTATTGTCATGACAACCATCTCTTCATAAACCAAAGCTCTGAGTGTACAGACAGGGTCGGTAACAAGGTAGACTTGCCATCTGCTTTGTTTTTCTCTAAGGGACATTATTATTATTTTTGATTCCCCAGGTCTGATCCCTAAACCTGAAAGTCTTGAGTTATTTTCTTCTGGGGAGGCAAATATAGCTGAGACATTAATTCTTTTCTTTTTCCTCCTGTACTACTTTCTTGTTGTCATCACATAACTGATTTTACTTTTAAATAGAAAAAAAAATGGATGATCCTGGCTTCAAAAACAACTGTACACATTTTAATGATTTATTCATTCATGCACTTTGCAAAGTCTGGTATGAGGTATCTTGTAATTCAACAGTACAGTCAAAAATAAGGTCCAGAAAAAAGAGCAAGACAATAATTATCCTGGGAAACAGGTTCCCATGTAATTGCTCTTCGGCACTGCATCAGTGTTTCTTTCTGGTAAGGGTGCTTAGAGTTTGCAATCAGTTCTTAACTCTTAGTAGTAAAAAAAAGAGCATATTAATTCTTTGGTAGATTAAAATCAGTTTTTGTTACTAAATTTAGCATTTGCCTCACAAATGAATATTTCATGAGAGATGTACCCTAATACCTTCATTTTCCATTGTACCAAAGGTGCAACATTTTCTCATATCAACTCATTACGGAAGTTTAGAACATAATTTCCTACATATCCAATATTTCATAAATTCTTATATGCTGTGATCAGAATTAAGATCTATTAAGCCTTTACAAAAGAAGAAAATGCATGTCCAGTCATTAAAATATATGTGGTAAACTAAACTGTTCCAACTTAAGTGAAGTATTTCATGCAGTTCGTATTTAAAGTCAAGAATAGCTTACCTTTTTGTATTGTAAGTATTTTTGGGTTATAATTTATAAGTCTAAACATCTAAGTCTTGAGAGACTTTCATTTAAATTTAATTTCCATTTCAAGACTGTGGCATGATGTAAAAGAATGAAAGAGTACTCAAAGATTCCTCAGAGTTCATGTCTAGTCTCTACTTCAAGAGGTCGCAGAGGGGCTGCCACTAACTGAGGCCCTCAGTGTGGGAAAGTCTCAAAGAGCACCCTGAGCTGATGCCTCTGTGGTCTTTATTTATAGAGCCAGAAAGCAAGGATAGAAGAGAAAGGAAGGGCATCCAGGCAGGCACTCATGTAGGGCACAGGGGAAGGTCAGGGTGGTCTGTTAAATGACTGACCTTGGGCCCAATCTCAATGATAAATCAGAGTACTGGGAAGACAAGGACCAGGGCATTCATTCCTTAAGGCAATTCCTTTTGATCCTAGTTGGACTCCTGGACCTGTAGGCTGTCTCTGGGTGTATGGCGCCAAATGTCCCTTACCTCTGCATGTCCATCTCATCCTTACCTTGGACCAATGCCTCCATGTCATAATATAGTTTCATTTTTTTTCTAAACAGAGAAATTCTATAATTACCATTTTAGTAGAGGTAGATTTATTTCAGTATGCTGTTTTTATGTTCTATCTGTTGATGTGTAAACATAGTCAAATTGGTAGATGAGCAAGATACCAATTGGTAGAAATAGTGTACACACACACACACACACACACACACACACACACTCAGAGAAAGAGCTACTGAAATGCATGATAAGTACATAATCAACAAGGGTTAATATCCAGTAAAGCAAAGCTGCCAGAAAATTTTGAAGTGGGATACAAATGTATTTCTGAGATCAAGTCTAATCATTTTTTGGGGGGCTGAATGAAAGGAATCTGGTTCCTTGAGTATAGTCTAGAATGAAGTTTCAGCCTGAGTAGTAGTTGAAGCCAGTTTTGTCTTCGGTTTTCCTCTCTTGATAAGTGTCCTATACTGAATGTGGTGACACCACTGTCATCTCAGCACTCTGGGAGGCTGAAGTAGCAGGATGGAGAGTTCAAGTGCTGCCTGGGTAACTTAGCCACTTGGGGAGACCCTTTCAAATATTTTAGAAGGGCTGCGAGTATAGCTTAGTGCATAGGCCTGGGGCTCAACCCTCATAACACACAAACCAACCCACATAGCTTACAGTGGTTTGCTTTAAACCTTTCAGAGGAAAGTCTTCTTCCACATTTGCTTTATACTTCATGTATGCATTCATGAATACACAGGCATGAGTTCCAAGAATACCTCAGGCCTTCTGTTGATTTTCCCCATTTTTAAATGAAGAAATGAAGAATAAATGGAATTATCCAAAGAATACTGTTTTCAAGTTCTTGACATCCATAGAACTGTCATCTCTGAATCCATGAATATATAAATGTTGCGTAGGTTAAAGTGTGTCAAGTTTTGCCACATTGTTCTGAATGCATTGGTAATGTGGCCCAAAGTATTCACTATGTTATACAAAAGAATGCATGGTTTCGTGGTCTGACCATAGTCAATGTGGGGACTTCGTAGATTTATATATCGTGACCTTCTCCATCCACAAATCTTTCAAGCTATGTTTATTTTAATATGACGGTATTAGAAACATGCACCATTAATTTTAGAAAACATTGCCTACCTTTGTTTACTTTAAAACTTTGGGCTAAATTCCTAACTTTTTACTCAAATTGGCTTCTAGCAATTCTAACCGTGACATAGTTTTAAAATATCAAATTCGTCCTGTTCAGTGCTTTGCTTACCATCTGCATGAAGAACACCATTTTGTTTCACAAGGTAAATGGTCACCACAGGGTAAGTTGTATTCTGTCTATCCCAGTGCAAATGATGAACCAAAAACACATTGCAGGAGGGTCTTAGATTCAATAAAGAACTGTTTGCCTCTTGTATTGGGGGTGCATGAAGACAGCTATGTTTTGAAGGTGCTTAACATCTTAAAAAGCTTTGGGACTTTCTGAGATCTTAAATAATGGTTGAGAGGTCACAGAAGAATGGTAAACCCGATCTACTTGGATTTTCAGTATTTTCATTACTCCTACTTACCTCACTGTGTTGAGGATGGTGATGCCTGTGAGTATACCCTCCAGATATACAAAGTCCTGTGTTGGATGTGACTTGAAAATATCTTAGTCATCATGCCCCCAAATAAAAGCTCTTGGGGGCCTGCCCCATAGCTCAGTTCTTTAAGTGACTGCTCCAGCAAAGCAGTGAGGCTCAAGTTGCTGTGGTTCGATCCCCACAACTCAAGCCAGCCAAACCTGCCCTGAAGGCATTCTGACCAAATAAGAACTCTTACTGTCCCAAGAAAGAAGGAGTGTCATGGCTTCAATATGAAGTATTCCTCAAAGATTCGTTGGATGTTTTATTTTTGATACACCAACGTTCAGAGGTAGGACTGACAGAGGGGCCTGAGTCATTTGGGCACTGAATTCATCAATGGGCTTACCCGTTCATTAATTCTTATAGGTGAGTGGACTATTAGGATATGTGGTCTGGTTAGAAAAAGCAGGTCATTGAGAATGCACCTTTGAAGGGAATATCTTCCTCTTCCTCTTCTCTTCTCTTCTCTTCTCTCTTCTCTTCCTCTCTCTTCTCTTCCTCTCTTTCTTTTCTCTCTTCCTCTCTCTCTTTTTCCATGAGGCTGGCATGATGTTCAGGCTTGTCTAAAGACTACAGTAATGGGACCAAATTATCATGGACTGAGACATCTGAAACCATGGGGAAAAGTAAATATTCTTTGAAGCTCACTTATCTCAGGTATTTTGTGACAGTGAAAGAAAGCTAACACACACAGCCATCTTGCTATTTCATGGCATTATTTATTTAGATTGTGTGTTAGTGAGCTTTCTGTCATCGTAAGAAAATACCTAAAAAATATGAAAGGAAAAGCTTAGTTTTGTTGACAGTTTCAGATATTGAAATCCACAGTTGGTTAACTCCATTGTTTTGGGTTTGTGGTAAGGCAGAATGTCATGGTGGAAGAGACTGGCAGAGAAAAACCATTCAGCTCATAGCATGGGGAAGCAAGGAGCAAGGGAAAGAGCTGGACAAGAGGGTGTGAGGGATGAGACAAAGTCCCCTAAGTCATGCCTGATGACCCCCTCTCACCAGTTATACTCAGCTCTTAAGTCTTCACCACCTTTCTGTGAAGTCATCAGTGTATAAATCTATCAATGGACTAATATGCTGATGAACTTAGAGCCCTCGCGATGTAGCCAGATTCCAAAGGCTCCATCTCTGAACAAGTGAGTCTTTAGGGGGACCTCTTGGATCCAGACTATAATAAGTGGAATAAACTCATCTCTTGAGAAAGTATTTTTCAGTGAAAATGCTGTTGCCAAAGGCATTATAAAGTGGCATTGAATGGTGAACCATGGCTTGGAAGGGCTTGTTATGGGTCTGTGTGGAAGAGGAAGATCAAGAGTAGTTTTAGAGTAGGAGAAGGTCCTATTCAACAATACTGTGGGGTTCTATAAATAGGCAATATAATTGTGCCATTGTATAGCATTCAGTTAATATTTTCTCGAGAAAAATACTAGAAAAGTAAGAGTGGGAAAGTCACTGGCATTTTTACAGCAATCTAAGTTTTTTGGATACTCGTCATTCTATTAGCTTCCCAGTTTTACTCAGCTTACAGCTGTCGTGTGCTGTACTCTTGCAAGAATCTTCCATTGTTTCTCAGTTTTTACTTTCTCTTCCCCTATATGGAGACTTTGCCACTGGAGAAAAAAGACAAGAATGTCTAACCCTTCTTCCACTGAGTCATAAAGGCAACACATAGAATACAATGAACAATTTTAAAACTGATATTTTGGAGAACACTGTGGTCATAGGAATGAGGGCATGATTCATTTGCTGGAAGGTCAGAAGAGCAGTAGTTTTTCAAGTAGAACCACAGAGGGGATCTGATCACCTGGCTCTGAGCTTTGTAGGTAGCACCTCCCGAAAAAAGGTTGCTCTTTTGCTTTTACAAGATTTCTAGTAAGTGTTATATTTCCACGGGTTACATCTCATGCAAATAAAGACTATACTTGTCATTCTACTCAATTTTTCTCCTGTCACTCAATTTTTCTCCTGTCACTACGAAAGAGCCACATGATTTATCTATTACTCCAAGGCAGCAAGGAACCTTGTAGGCATTCAGAGTACATTAGTAACTTTGCCTAAGGGTCATCTCTGCGTACCTTTCAACATCATTTCTAAGAATTTGGTGATATCTCATAAGGGAGGGGAAGGCCTTAGGATCCATTTTTGTGCCAGTGCAATTAAGCAATTTACAGAAATCCCTAGCAGAGCAGAGGGCTCAGGAGCTTGTGAGGGCCAAATAAGGGAGGTGGACAGGCCATAGGTTCCTTTTACTGCCAAAACTAAGTAAAAATAACTTGGAGGAGAACCACTTAATGTATAGTAGAAGGCAGGCATGTCTTTACATGACAATGAGCCTGGAGATAAGGAACTAGCTGTATATGGTAGGGCATAATGTCTTCTATTATGAAAGAGGCTGCTCCCAAGGGGTTAGCTAGATCACAGTTCATACAGTGGGGGGAAGTAAATCGTGGGACCTTTTTGTTTCCAGTGCATTCTATACCTCACAGCTTTATTAATAGGCCTGTGCATGTGGATGAAGGATATGTTTGCTTAGCAAACATTTGTATTTCATCAAGTGAGCTTCCTCATGTGTGGTTTAGCTTTACCTCCAGAAGCTGTTGTTCGTGCCTGTAGGCATGTACTGGGTCATTCCAGGTACTCCACAGGCTAGTAGCTGTTCTATCACTGTCGGTAAGGTGTGAGTCACCTCTTTTATGCCGCCTCTAGACATATCTGTCAGTGAATCACCACTTGTATCTTATAGCAACAGCTAAGGCAGCATCTTCCTCTTGGACTCTTTAAAATCTTCAAAAGAATGAGATTTAAAATGTAAATGTCTCTAAATTGCTTGCAATTGCATGTCAGGAAAGTCTTTATATTTATAAGGAAAAACAAATAAAAGAATTGAACTTGATGCCTATAGATACTTGCCCTATTATTGTTCTAGTTGGGATTCATTACATTAATTTTTCTCCATGAGGCACAAACTAAAAGTATTCATGGACCACAACAAAAGGGTATTCAGCTGCTGTGTGCTTAAGCTAATAGTTTGTTTGTTTTGGTGGAACCAGGGATTGAACTCAGATCCTTGTGCTTGCCAAGCAAGCCCTTATTCTACTGAGCTATCTCCCTGGCCCCTTAAGCTAATATTGAGACCTGTTTAGTGAAAGAAAGGAGATGCTCTACCCAATAACTTCCTTTCATTGTCCTTGTACTCACTGGGAAAGTTAGGGATTGCACGGCCCCGTTCCAGGGACTTGCAGACGACACTTCACAGCATATAGCAGGACCCTGCGTGCAGGCAGAGTGTGCTGCTAAGGCTTTATTTTTGAGAGATCTACAACATTTTGATAGGAAGGCGGGGCCATCCTCCTGGCCTCTGCACATGTTTACTAGCCTGCATCACTAAGGTAGGTGTCAGAGTCACTGAGCTTGTGTGGTACAGATGGCTGGCTGGTTCTTCTTGGGCTCCCAAGAGATCACAGACACCATCACAAGAATAAAACGAAAATTTTAGAGTAAGAATTAGAAAACATGATGGCATTTAATGTGAAGTTTCCACATGAAATCAGGTTGCTGGTTTCCCAAAGTGGATTGGTTATGTGGCCAACTACACTTCTGAGAACTTGGGAGACACTCTCTGATCTCATCCAGTGCAATCTTTTCAGGCTTGTGCAATGAATTGACTAATAGAGGGCAGGCTTTGTCACTGCATTTTTTGCATACGCAAAGCAAGGAATGTGAGGAGAAAAGCACCACGTTTGGCTGGTAACATTCCTGAGTGAGTTTAACATACAGGGTAAGTTCCTATTGCTATTACGAGTCTAATCCAGAAAAAGTGCAGTATTAGAGAACTAAGGTTTCTGAAGGGACTTTTATTTTATTTTCTGCTCCCTGGATTTGGTTTGGACTATTAGACAGTGGGAAAGAGAAGCATTCATGGCAGATCCAGGCAGTGCCTCCCTTGGAAGCCTGCTCCCTTTGACCTAATACACTCTCTGGGTAAACAGCTGTGTGTGGTAGGAATGTCTGTCCTGAACTTTCTCAAGGTCTCAAACCAAATCATTGCTTTTTACTCCCTGAGCTTTTCTTATAAACAAAACCACCTGCTTTCTCACTTCTACGATGCCGGTCCTGGGTCACATTAGTGGAATCTACCCTTTACAGTAGAAAGACTGCTGCTTTGCTGTCATGGACCCTGGCACGTCTGAGTGATATAGTGAGATGCCATAACTTTGAGCTTTAAAAAGAAGGACCTGGTAGAATCACGTATTTTGTGCCTCTGCTGAGCACACTGTCTATCAGGGCTTACAAATGCAGGCATAATTAACTTGAACGTGCATGACAAAGTGATATGGTGGGAATTCATGTAAAGGTATTCAATATTGTTAGTCATTTAGGAAAATGCAATTACCACCTGAATACCACTGTTTCACCTTTGTACCTTAGAATGTCTAGAATGAAAGGTTGACCATTTCAAGTACTGTCAAGGGTGTGGAAGGTCATGTGCTCTCATGTATTCATGGCGGATATGTTAACTGACATAATCATTTTATAAAACTGTCCATTTCTTGAAGCCATTGTGCTCTTAAATATTTAATGAGAAGCAATGAATGAAGCATGCATCCGTGTACAAACTTATTCATAAACCACTCACATACCTTTTTTTGTATCAGCCTGAATCTGGGACCAATGAAAATGTCAAATTAAAGGATAAAAAAGTGGTGCTTACTTATGGGATATATCCACCTGATGGATTACCACTCCACAAGAGACGTGATCAAGGGTTCTATATGCAACAATGTCAATAAGTCTTAGAGTAATTATGTAGAGTAAAAGGAGTCAGACAGAAAGATGTAAAAGACTCCTAGGAATGGAGTTTGTCTTCAGTGGAAATAGAAAGAGAAGCATTTTCATTACTTCAGAAAGAGAACTGAGGTTTGTTAATAAGATGCTGGCAAGAGAGGGGCATAGACTCTGAGGTTGGCCCTGCTTAAGTGTCTTCATGTGAATCACCACTTATTGGGAGATAATGATTCCATGAAATCTGGTACAGAAGCATGTAAGAAATGATAAGCATGTTTTAACACCGAGCTTTGGATTACTCCATGACCTCTAAGAAGGAATATCCAGTAAGCTTTTTGTTGCTACTGTTGTTGTTGTTACATTTTATACTTCACTATTTAAGGAAAGAAACTTTCAATTTGGCTTTTAAATTAATATAAGAGATTTCTGATAAAATGTAGTAATAGAGAAAACAAAGGAGAAAGCAGCAATGACAAAAATTGTGATTCTTAGGGCTTGCCAGATAGCTCAGTGGATTTATTTCCTTTTTTTTTTTTTTTTTTTTTTTTTTGGCAGAACCAGGGATTGAACTCAGGTCCTTGCGCTTGCCAGGCAAGCGCTTACTATACTGAGCCATCTCCCAGGCCCTGAGCTCAGTGGATTAAAGCGCCTGCTTAGGCAGATGCAGGGACTGGGGTTGGGTCCCCAGTGTGCCGTGCAGGCCTTGCCCCTGGGACGTGCTGAGATGGTGATTGAGACTGGGCGTGGTGGTGCAAGCCTGTAAACCCAGTGCTTGGGAGGCTGAAAACAGGAGGATCACTATGAGTCTGATCTGTGTAATGAGATCCCATACTTGAAAAAAAAAAAAAAAAGGTGATTCTTAAAGCCACTGTAGGGAGGAGCACACTTGGTAGATATCTTGCCTATTTAATCTTACTGTCACTGTATTGTTGGACTTATTAGTAAGTTGATCTAGATTCCATAATTAAATCTCAGACATTGTTAATTGTGGTCAAGGGAGCAGGTTCTAGAGATTATGTTCATATCTCTGCCCTTAGCAGATACCTAACTTTCCAAGTATCTGTTTTCTTAGCTGTAAAGTAAGGACATCAATTCTCACATTTTTTAGTTATTGTACTGATCAAGGTGAAAAAGAAATGGGTCAAGAAGGGCTTAGCATTGCTTCTAACCCATATGAAGAGGCTCAGTGATATAATAATTCCTCATCTTCTTCCCCTTTTGCATTTTTCCTTTATCTTTTTCTTTATCCTTCTCTTCCTCATTATTATTATTTAGCCTCTACCATATAGCCATGAAGTGATTAGAGAAGAGCTTTCTCCTTCTGGTTAGTCATTAGAAAACAAGGATACTTTTTACTGGCTTTTATCAGAAGTAATTGAGCACAAGTCACCCTTATTTATTTGACCCATTCTCCTAAATTATGTGTTTGCATGTATTTCATCTATCATTCTGTTACATGTTATGAAAAAGACTTTGACTTAGTAGTGAAGACCACGGCTTAGTGATAGAGCAAAATAACTAGATGTTGTGTGACTTCGGTCCTACCTGTGCTCCAGTGTGTTTAGTTTAAATCCAGTCAATTAAATGTTTTGCACCTTAGTATCTTCAACCAAACAGAAATGAGTAATAACAACCATACAGAGCTATTAGAAATGTCTAAGTAGAAAGTATTCGCGTTTTAATACAAAGTTGAAAGAACTTTACAGAAAGCTAAGTGGGTTGCATAAGTTAGTGTATTTCTGTGGATGTGACATTAAGGCACTAAAAACTCAAAACCACATTGAAATTTGTTGATACAGCTACATTTAAAATATACTCACTTGACTTTCTATAAAGTGTGCTTCTCTCACACTTTATTCCATCTACTAGAAAATAGACCTCACTCGTCCAAATGCCTGGTCACATTAACTTCACCAGTGATGAATACTTTTCATTTCAGCAAAATTTTTCTTGTTACATTTCAGGTTTTGGGGATTTGACCCTCCATGACCAGGTCCACCTTCTGGAATGTGCCTGGCTAGAGATCCTCATGATTGGTCTCGTCTGGCGCTCCATGGAGCACCCCGGGAAGCTCCTGTTTGCTCCTAACTTGATCTTGGACAGGTGAGTATCTTGGCTGTGACTTGGGAGAAGGGTATCCTTTCTAATCACTGTATATCCTCAAGCTACTTTGTTGTATATTCCATGAAGCTTCAAAAAGTTGTATTAAGTGTGAGTGCTTTTGAAATGGGCAAATTCAGGTGATGGAACCAGGTCAAGTTCATCAAATGCTAAGCCTACCTGTCTCCTTTCAGAGGAGCTTTATGATTTCTAATACACACACGAAACTATAAATTATAATGCTCTAACTCTTCCTTCATCTTCTGTTATATAAAAATTGATGAATAGCCTCCCTTTAATTAAAACCTATGTGTCTGTGTATGTGCATGTGTACCCAAACCACAAGAGTCTTTTCACTTCCTTCTGCAGATTTCTCAACTGTAAAATGAAAAAGTTGGTCAGAGAGTTTTGAAGGCTACCTTGAATCCCATGGATTCACATGTGTTTTCAAATATGTTACCTATGTTACTTCTTTAATGGAGAAGGGTTGCCTTGATTTGTGGGTCCCACTGCTTTCCTTTAACAGTCATTGCTTGGTGCAATTGAATTCAGACACTTTACACCAGCAGTTACTACTGATGGAGTTGTCACCAGTACCAGCTTCGGTGCTAAGCACTTTGCAGTCGTCTGCCCATTTAATGGCCACAGCGCTGCAGAGAGCCAGGATCTTTATCTTCCTCATGTTATCCAGAAGGAAGCCAAGTATCAGACACATCCCACTACTTGTAAAAGGCAGAAACCTAGATGATGGTGGGGCTAGGATTTGAATTCAAGGCCTTTCTGCCTCTGGTACGCTCTATTGCTGCTCATCCCAGGCACTCCTGTCCTTTCTTTCCTGGTTTCTCATGCTACTTGTAGTTTCCAGCTGTAGTTTTCTATTCCCAGGAATAGTTCATCTTGCAGGGTGTATTTGATGGGAAAGACCCATCTTTCTGTTGCTTCTTGCAAACTCAGCCTCTGTGCATAGCAATCTGAAGCAGTCAGGCTGCCTGCCCACAGCACTCTTGTACAGTGTTGGGCTTTGCAGAGCTGCCCGCCTCCCTCCCAGGCCCACCTAGGAGGGGTTCCTTATACCTGCCAGCCCCCCTAGAGCAAGGTGATAGCCAACTCTATTTAAATGCAAAGGAATCGGGCATGGTATGCTTGTTGTTTTGTCATGTTAACTTAGTTTTTGAAGAACATCAATGACGCTACTTAAAAAGCAGGTTTTACTGGCTATGGAATGTATTCCAATATCACAATTTTGTGAACTTGAGAATGGCTACTAGTCTTGTTCCTTACACTTGTGCTCACGTTTTCACCTGGAAGTCTTTAGAAGTTATCTCTATCTCCTCAGTGTGTCTTAACTTGCCTTCTATTCTTTTCCTTATCATTTTGCCCCTTGTGTCTCATTTCCCCTTTCCCTTCTTCTTTCCTTCTTTCTGTACAGCTTGATCCTTTATTTAAGAAAAATTCTTCCCTCCTGGTAGTATGGTTCTTTTTTTAAATTTTTTATTGAGAAATAAATATGAATGAGACAGTTTTACAGCTGATTAATAGGACAGTTTGATAGTCAATACACTGTACATTGTTATCTTCTTAGAGGTTATCCATAGTACAAGAAGCAGACAGGATATTCTGTCCAAACACTGTTAGTACACCTCTTTCTTCTCATTGAATTAAGCGAAAGTATTTGTAAATTTATCCTATTTTGTATGTATAAATACAAAAAGTAGTATGGTTCTGTGGTCAGGTTGCACACAATTTGCAGATGAAATTCTTAGACCATGGATTGTGGATACAGACTACAGTTTATCTTCAGTGTCAGACATTTATTTTTGTCTCTACTCATATCCTTTTTCATAGGTTCACCATTGCTGTTAATAATCACAAAATTATTGCGTTTTTAACATGAAGGGCATCTGACACTACCTTGCAATGAACCCATATTACCAAGGGGGTGAGAGTACCTAGGATAATTTCAGCCACCTGCTTTCCTTCCTTTTCTGCAGATTTGCACTGTAGTTAATTTTCCTTTGCATCTCTTATAGAAATATGAGTAGCTAAATGTTATTATCTTTATTCTCATTTTTTAAAAATCCTTGTTAGAAGTTTCTACTACTTTCAGGATTTTTTGGCCTCTGCCTTGTTGATGTGCATGATCAGCCTTTTTATTGGGACTGTTCTGCATGTTTTAGGATGTTTAGCATTATCCCTGGACTATATTTGCCAGGTGTTGTTCCTTCTCTAAGTTAGGTCAGGCATTTCTGAATAATTCCTGTGTGGCCATGGGTGGGCAGAGGTCAAGTTGCTGCAAACCCAGTGAGAGTCACTTCTCTAGGCTTTCTTACTTTAGTGTCCTACAAGGCTTTCCGACGCATCAACCTCCAGACGTAATAAGTCTGTTCTTTTTCATTTTCTATCTTAGCAATACCAGTATTTGACTTGGAGCTAAAAGTGAATGATGTTTGAATAAATAATGGGTTTTACCTGCCCCCCACCAGACCATCCTGTGATCCGTTGAGTGTTTCTCTGAACTATTTCCAAGTCTAGACTCTCCCCTTGTCTCCATTCTGTAGCCCTAGTGTAGGTCCTGGTCTTCTCAACTCTGATTCCTCGCCTCCCTGACCCTGTATTTTCCTTAGTGCCACCCACCTTTCTCCACAGTGATCCAAGGGACTGTTTCTCAAGTAATAGCTCTACTCTTGATGCGTTTCCATTCTGCTTCCCCTGGTTTTCTTGGTTCTTTTGAAAGTATGGTGTAAGCTTCTCCCGACATTATGGCTGTTTATGATGAGTGTCACCAACGCAAGTATCTGCCAAGCAGGTCAGATTATGTAAATGAAGAAGGTTAGTGGGTGCGAGTCCAAAAGGGAGTGCTGGGGATCAGGTGATCTCATCCAGGCTAAAGATACCTGGCAGCTGAATCTGATCCAGAGTTTTGAATATGGCTTCGTATTCTAAAGTTTTTCTTTCACTGACTCTGAAGGGCCTCCACCTTTAGTTTCTTGTTAGAAACATATCCATTCTTTGGGCTCATTTCAGATGTGACTTTTCCATAAACCCTCCTTGCAGTCTCCTTCTCAGACAGGAAGTAGCCTTCGCTCTATCTAGCATCTTACTGCATTTGATTTGTACTTCCCTTGAAGTGGTAGACTCTACTCAGTGTTAGCTACGCTTCAGGACTGACCTTTCCCATCAGCTTCATGGTCCAGAGCCAAATCCTGTTTATCCCTGTACACTGTCCTACCGGGTCTGCCGTGATCCCCCGTAAGTGCTCGTCACATTGGTCAGGCTCACTCTGTCAGCTTGTGGCAGAGAGAGTCTGGGGAGAACCCACATACTCTTATGGTCATTTTAGCTATTACTGTCATCAAATTCACTCAGCTGGTGCTGGCTGCTACTTATAAGTTCCTGATTTATTCTTGTGTAGATTAAGAAGAAATTAATACACATCTGTTTTTGTAATACCCATTCTGATTTTGTAAATGCATTTGGCTCATATTTAGACTTCTGCTTATAGTGCACAAGACTGTCACCCAACTTTTAAATTGCAAATTACGTAAGCAAAGGAACTTAATTTTCCTAGATGAAGTAGAATTCTTAAGATTTTATTACATTTTAGCATACATAAGTACATATTGGTTATGATTACAGTATGTACATTTTAATATAAATAATATAAAATATTATGCAGAATATAAACATCTGGACTCTTCTAATCATTAACATGTACCTATAGATTATTAAATTTCAATTTTATTTAATTATCTTCTTACTGTTTGAGGATAAATGTTTTTAATAACACTGATAGATACATAAAAGTAAAAAGGATTGTGAACACCCTCCCATTTGAAATTTTATATATGTGGAAGATGGCTTTTTTTTTTTTTTTT
>NW_004524822.1:2039056-2173591 GCF_000260255.1 Octodon degus
CATCTCCCAGCCCCTGGAAGATGGCTTTTGATTGGTAGCTGAGAACAATTTATGGTTCCTCTCTTTAGGCTTCCAGATGACAAAATTCTCTGAATAATAAATTTCCTTTTGATAAAATTCAACTCTTTGCTTAGCACAAGTCACTTTGATCTTCCCACAGCCCACTCCCATCACAGTGTATAAAGTAAACATTTTTAGTAGCAAAGTACCCATCAGTTCCAAAACCAGATGGTTGATTGAGAGCTGGGGGCAGGTGAGGAGCATTAGCCACTCTCAGGGATTGTTATCATTTGTGTAGAAATGGGGAAAAGAGGAAGCCTGAAGTTTGAAGTATCTCTGTACCCCACAGGTAACCAATGCCTCTAACAAGAGACAGAATTTTATTCCACAGTCCAGTGTGGCCAAGTCTTATTTTTCAAATCATCTTTGCAAATCCAGGCATCTGTGTCCAGAAGGCTGGGAGGACAGACTATGTCCCGACCTTTCCTTGCAACGACTCTGATGTTTGCATTGGCAGCTGAGGGTTGGACATGATGGAAATATAGAGCCCGCCGGGATGCCATCCCACGTCCATGAGCAGAGTCCATATTTCCTATCTTGTGTCTCTCTAGAAAGAATTATTGCTTACCCTACACCCTGATGACAACCTATGATATCTTGATTCTGGTCCTGTGTGACTTCCTGGTAGTCAGATGCTGTAGGCTAATTTTATCCTTGCCGGGCTCAGCCTGCCCACAATTTCTAGCTCTTTCCTGTACCCTGCAGCGGTGAGCTTCACTTAATGTAGTCATCTCTTCCTGTGAAAACCAAGAAGTAAGGATTGTTATAAGTTATAAATAAAGGGCCTAGTCATTTCTCTGTGTGTGTGTGTGTGTGCGTGCATGCGTGTGTGTGTGTGTGTGTGTGTGTGTGTGTGTGTGTTTTATAAGAGGAAAGTTAAAGATAATATGAAGGCCTGTGAAAGTAATCAGGAAGTGGAGAAAAGTTATTTTCCATTCTAGCACCTAATCCTTTGGTGTGTTTTGGCAGTAGAAAACACAAAATATGCCCTCTGAGTCTACTGGGAATGAGTCTTTTCATTTAGCCCAGCTTGCATGCTCAGACTAGAAAAATACAGGCTGGAAACAAAAGCCAAAGGGCTCAGGGTGCCTCTTTCCTTCTGGGGTTCCCCTTCTTCTACAGTAGAGGTTTACTGTCTTTGGAAGGCAGATATGATGTTAGAAGAAACTGAAAATTTCCTGTTCAGTGAGATTGTCCAGCATCTAAGGGACAGTCTAAGGCTGTTTTGTTCATGCCTGAGAAATATTTGTGGATTTCTCAGGGAAGCCAAAGTACTCTCTTTTGATTCCTATTCATTTTACCTGAGAGAGAGAGAGAGAGAGAGAGAGAGAGAGAGAGAGAGAGAGAGAGACAGACAGACAGACAGACAGACAGACAGACAGAGACAGACAGACACAGAAGCAGCGGCAAGGAGGGAGGGAGACAGAGAGATGTTGATTTAGTTGATTCATGCATTTGAAAAGCAGAACCCACTCCACAAACAGAATATTCCTTCTACCAAGCCTCTGGCCAGAGGGCTTTGGCCGAGCTCTTCCCAGCTCCCCCATTGGGAGGCTGGGCATGCAGGAAATAGTATTGGACAACAGAAAGTTCTTTTACTCCTAGGCAAGGAAGAGGAATAAGTTCTCTTCCTTAAGAGAAAAACAGGTTGCTGCACCAGAGAGAATATTTTTTCTCTTCTACTAAAAAAGCAGATTGTTTTCCAGTGATACATTCACTAAGAATTGAAAAGAAATCATTTTTGGAAACAAGAATATTGTCATTTTATATTGTTTATTGTAAATATTTCAGAAAAATATGCAAATAAAAGCATGCCAAATAAAATAAAAGCTCCATGATGCTTCAGTCATGGATGTTTTCCCCCTACCACATAAAACCTCATTAAATCCTTTGCAGGTTTTTTATTTAAAAATTTTCAGTTTGAAATAAGTTGAGTTAATGAATTCAGGATGCAATCTGCCCACATGTACTGCCTGGGAATGGAGAAAAGGATCCTTCTTTCTGACCTGTTTTCTGTAGAGCTTCTCAGAAGAAATGCAGAGTATGCTGAAAGGGAGATCTGCACACACCAGGCAGTGAGCAACGGGTCAGCAGTGTCAACCTTGGGATGGCTGGACTTGGTTATTCCAGTCCAGGTTTCCTCTAAACTTCCCAGGAGTACTGGGGACCTGTGCAATGTGGTTTGCATGCATTTCTTTGTCTCATGCATACCCAGGTTGATCATGACACCAGCCATGAATGCATCAGTACATTACATCCTACCCCATAAATTATCTGCCAATTTAAAAATAAATCTCAAAACCAAACTGTGTGAATAACCTCTTCCCTCTCTGCCTCAGTTACTCTTCTCTCATTGCTGGGACAAATACCCGACACTCAAAATGAGGCAAGGAAAGGTTTATTTAGCTCAGTTACTGGAGATTTCAAGACCATGGAGGAGAGGCTGGGGTGCTGCCCTGTCCAGGATGACCCTCTCCACATCTCACAGGCCAGCCAGTGTAACGGTTTGCACCCCTCTGTCCCCACCCCTTAAGTCCTGCCCTGGTCCTCTGGCCACATCCCTTGAGCCATGCACTGCCCCCAAGCATGTCTGCCCCATGATTTACATCAGGCTTTGGGGGGACAACTAGACAGAAACCATAACACTCCATCCTATAGCATTGGGCAAATAAAGGAAATGAAAGACAGTCTTTATTTAACTTCTTTACTGTATTCAGTCCTGTTCTGGGTTATGTTCTACACTTTATTTCACTCAATATGTGAGGAAATATGTAAGAAAGAGTTCTGCTCATTTATATTTTGATCCTGAATCTATTCATTCTTTGTAGCCCTTAGCTCTTCATCATTAAACAAGGATATCAATTGATTCCTAAGTCTTTGATTTCATACCCTAAAACATTCCTGGGAATTGCAAATTATAAAACTATAAAGGAGAAAAACCAAAGCAAAAGAAGGGAGGAATTAGCCAAACTCCCATTATTACTGCTACTTCTGATATATGGTAAATTAAAACACCTATCTATTGGGCTAAAAGTCAGTTAATTGTAAACTTTCAAAATATAAATTGATCCCTTATATAATGTATGAATATATATTAATAAGGATGTGAAGCCCAGATGTATTTGCCTTTCAGGGAATGTCTGTCTGACCAAGGCCACAAAGCATGAAAGTGCTTGAAAGAGTGGCATTGTAAAAATGATAAAGTCAAAACAAATTAATGCAAAATCACTCTTTAGCGACCAAAACAAGCCACACTCTATTATAAACTTGCTAAGCCACAGGTGTTTAAATCCTTAAGAGAATTAAGCATGTAAACAGTAAGGATCCACTCAATATGCAGTTTCTCCAAGGGAAAAAGTATAATTTCCACCAAACAATTAATCCTGTGTAGGAGGCTGATTTCACCATTCTTACAAATTTACACACTGCTTGAGTGTTTACTTGCCATTCATTACTAACAATTAAATAGCAATCAAATTGATTAACATGCAATCAAAATAATATTTTGACAGTTTAATTTTAAAGCATACTAATATTTAAATCACACATACTACACTGGAATCATCAGGTAATGGTGCCCTTATCAGTATTTTGATTATATCTGATGTTAATGTTGGAAAGATCCTCTTCTTTTTCCCCTCAAATGCATTGCTGAGGAGTAAACACAGGGCTTCATACATGTTCCACAAGCACTTTCCCATTAAGCAATATCCGTGGCCCCGATCCTCATTTGTTTTAATGAGTGCTATTAAAATCCATTTATAAGAAAACACTTTCAAGACTGTGTTGGACAAAATCCAGTTTAATCCAACTTAATAGATACTTGTGCAGCAGCACATCCACAGGGTTTGCATCATACTGGAAGCTACGAGAGAGAGAGAGAGAGAGAGAGAGAGAGAGAGAGAGAGAGAGAGAGAGAGAGAGATATGAGAGGCAGACCTGCCTTCAGGGGACATTCTGTCTAGCGGTACAGAAGTATTAGTGTGCCAGTGAATGCAGGTGAAAGCATTTCCTCACGTACCACACACCATACATGTCTACTTTATCTTCTTTCCTCACTTTCTAAGAGCTATGGGTTCTGAGCAAAAGCCAATTCCTGGTTTACACTTGCACTGATGCACTGCTATATTCTTGACTGTTCCATGCAGGGTATTTGACCTAACTACACTCACTTGCCCTCCCTACAAGTACACAATAAATAAAAACTCCAAAAGGAAGACCACTCTCTGGGTTGCTCCTTTTCAGGATGGCAGAAGAGAAGCAGAGGATACTATAAGTTCTTTAACAAAGTGGATACATGCACTTTACATGTATTTTGAAATACTACATATACCCAAGGTGTTGTCATTGTATGATATGGATGTTTTTTCTATGACAGCAAGTCTTTGGATGTTTTTTCTATGACAACAAGTCTTTAATTTTATGAGTGTACAGATCCTTGGCTGTAAAGGAAATGGTATAAGGATAGCTCTTGCTACAATTCTTGTCAAAAGTGGGATTGTCTTCATTATTAGTGTTATGGTGATGTGCCCTGAGACCTATAATTAAATTCCAATCTCTACCCCAGTATTATTGGCTTCTCCTTGTGGGCTCTTAATACAAAGAGTAAAGGTGAGGTTTCTCTTGTGATGTTTCCAGGGTTATGTTTTCAGTCATTTAATATTTTTCTGCATTCTTTTCCCCCCTCTATTTTCATTTTATCACATAGAAAAGAGATGTTAAAAGAACACTGTCAGTGTCTTTTTTGATTTTATATCACAGCAGAAAACGGATTTCTTAACCAGTTGACATAGTCAGCACTTTTTACTCACAGGCTGTAACTTGTCACTGGAAGAGAAAGTTACTGTGTACCACTGAGTGTATGCATTGATCCTCATTGGCCTTTCAGGGACATGGGGCTAAGAGAGCGGTGACTCGGTGCAGACGTGGTGTGGTGGGCAGGAAGACCTCACACACAGCCCTGGGTGGGGTGGCCGTGTGGTGACACCCTAGGAAGACAGAGCAAGAGTGAATGCTGGGGAAACCAGAGTTCTGTCTTGGACTGTACATGAGGGTCTTTAATGTAGGGATGATGTCCTGAGGGTTGGAGTTCTAGCTCAGAAAAGAAATTAGAGCTCAAGTCACAGCTTTTGGGGGTCACCTTCACAGTTACCACTGTGGAATGAATGTGGCAACTAGAGGAAATAATGGAGAAAGATGTGCCTGAGGGAACTAGGAGATTTTCAGGGCCATTACCTAGAAAAGAACTCTAGCATCTGGTTAAGGAAAAGTTTGAGAAGTTAGTACCAAATCTCAGATTCTAACAGAAGGTCATCTTTCTTTCTTTTCTTTTTTTTTTGCGGAACTGGGGTTTGAACTCAGACCCTTGTGCTTGCCAGGGAAGTGCTTATTCTACTAAGCCATCTCCCCGGCCCCCAGAAGGTCATCTTTCAAAAGGAAATGAAGCCAAATGCCAGCAAGGTGGGCAGGATCCAGAGGATGGGACTTAGACCTGGTGCTAATTATGGGCCGTTCATTAAAATATGGGAGGGAAGAAAACAAAATAGGATGTGTTACCTATACGTCTAGCATAGGTACAGAAGAGTAGAGAAAGAAACTATGAACTGGCAGCGAGTGGAGCAGTTTCTGCTAACCGCAGCTTCAAAGAGGCCACTTAAAACCAATCTTTCTTGATTTATTGTGTGAAATGAAGATCGACTCTCATAGGCTTCCAAATGGCTATTCAATTTGTCCCAACACCTTTACAAAAAAGTCAATATTTTCTCAAGATGTCAGCAGTCCCTAAACCCGTTGATATTTATCATCATGCCAATAAAATTATCCACAAATTTTCCTCTAGCGTTAAACAGTTAATTCTAAGGTAACATGGAAAAGCAAAGAAGGAAGAATGACCTGCTAAACACTGAAAAAAATCAGAAGGCAGTATTAGAAAAATAGCACAGCTCTTCTCAGATATATCTTGCCTTCCACATGTAATTTCAGACTTATCTTGCATTGTACATTAAATTTCAGGTATACCCTTCATTGTACATTACATTTCTCTGGACACTTACATCTTTTTCTGAAAATTCAGTTGTGTTAGAGATTATACGTAAATTAGTATCACTGTATAAAGTGCAGCATTGTTTATAGGAGCTCCAAAGGGCTTTAAATATGGCGAGGTGGTTTTCCTAATATTGCCTTCTGATTGTTCTCAGCATTTACCAGGTCATTCTTCCTTGTTTATTTTTCCATGTGACCTTAAAATTAGCTAGTTTAACCCCACAGTAAGATTTGTGGATAATTTTGTTGGGATTATGATGAATATCAACGAGTTTCAGGAGTGCTGACAACTTTATAATGTTGAATTTTTCTAAGAACAAGCAGTACTTTTCATTGTTAAATCTTTTTTTGTGTGTGTCACTCAGATGTGTTTTTCCAGTATCCTTAGGTTTTTGTTTTTTTTTTTTTTGTGGAACCGGAGATTGAATTTAGGCCTTTGCGCTTGCCTGGGAAGCACTTATTCCACTGAGCCATCTCCCCGGCCCCTCCAGTATCCTTATGTACAAATGTTGTGAGTAGGGGCTTCTCTTCTGTAGCTTCTCTTCTGAGCTGGTTATTCTCTGTGTTAGTAGCCAACTGCCATTTTGTATGTTCTTGATACAGACTACCACTTTACTTGTTTTTTGTTTTTTGTTTGCTTGTTTGGGTACTGGGAATCGAACTCAGGGCCTTAAACTTGCTGGGCAGGTGCTGTGCCACTGAGCTACATCCCAGGCCTAAATTCACTTCTTCAAAGTAGTTTTTCATTAATTCCCATGGGGTTTCCTAGACTATAATCATATATGCACAAGTGGAGAATCTTTTGCTTCTTCCTTCCTAACCATAAGTGTCTAAATGTTTTTCTTTTTTCTAATTGCATTGAATACCATGTCTAATATTTTGTGACATTTGTGACAATAGTGGGCAGCATTTCCTTATTTTTGTACATGCATGTTACAGAAGTTTCCAAGCGTTTCTGTACCAATGAAGGTTGTTGTCATTTTGCATCAAAATTCCAAAGAACATTTGGTGAGAAATTTCTCCTTTGTGTAATCTTCATCCAACTTTTGCTATCAATATTATATATGCATTTCAAACATACGATGGGAGTTTTCTCTTTTTGTGTGGTGTGAAAGATATAATAACATTGGAATTAGTTGGGCTTGTAACTTGAAAGTATTGGTAGAATCAAGTTTGAAGCCATCTGCCCCTGATGTCGTTAAGATGGGGGAGTTTTACAGAAGCTTAAATTTTTTGTGGTGGTTGGAGTTTTTAGGCTTTTAATTCCTTTCGGAGAGAGTGCATCTATACGCAGGATCTTCTGATAAAGTTATCTGTCTTGTCTGGGCTTTCAAATTTATTGCATGCAGTTGGACAAATGATTTTTGGTGGTATTGTAAAAATAATAAAAAAAAAATGCCCTCCGTTTAATGTTTGCTTGAACCTAACAATTTATTTTATGTGTTTATCCTTCTTTTAGGAAACTCAAATTTCTGTAATTCCTTGATACTTTCTCCAAAAAACCAACTTATTTTTTTTTTATGACTTCTACTGTTTTTTTTTTTTTGGATTTCTAACTTACTAAGTCACAAATGTAGCTTTATGAGATCCTTCCTTCTGCTTCCTATTGGTAACTTTGTATTTCCTTCTCTAGATTTTTTTGAGTTGATTTTTAATTCATCTCTGCATTTTCCAAGGTAGGTAATTAATGCTCAGAATTTTTCAGGTCACTGCTAGCTGTATCCTACAGAGTTCAATATGCTCTGCCTTTATCATCATTCCTCAGACATTCATATGTTTCACATTTTCTTTCTTTTCATTCAAGAGCTTCATAAGAGTTTTAATTTCCAGGTCAAAATGCATTTTTTGTTGTGTTATTAAAAATGTTTCTTGCTTTGGAAGTAGAGAATACCGTTTGGATTATGATTCTTTTTGTAACCTATTGAAGTTAATTTGTAGCCTCCTGTGACTATCTTTTCTAAATGTTTCCTATATACTTGAAGTGAAGGTTTGTTTGCTCATTAGGATAGATGGTAAAATATTTTATGCCTGTGTCTATTTATCTTCTTCTAATCTGTAATTTTTACTTGCTGAAAACTTATGATCTGACATAAGCTTCACATTTATGTTTTTTATTTCTATTTTTGTGTTCTATACAGTTATTGTGTTGTGAAATTTTGGATTTATTTGACAGTGTGAGAATGGAGTGTTTTACAGAGTCTAAGATCAAGATCATGCCCTCCATTAATTTTAATTTAATTAAGATATCTCCCTTTGTTCTTCAAGCATCAGAATAACTTTGCTTTAGGTCTCTATTCATTATAGGCAACAACTGGATTTTAATTTACTGTCCCTTCTGAAAATCTTTTAATGCATGAATTAAGCTGATTTATATTTATTGTTGCCAACATTGTTTGGGTTCAGCTTTTTAACATTATTTTATATTTCCTATATATTAATAGTTCGTTTTCTTTGCTGTTTATTGATTGATTTGCTAAATTTATTTTGTTTTAAGTTGTTTACATTTTTCTGCCTATTAAATTTAAGCTTAGTCAAATCTTACTTTAGAAGATTTACTTCTTATTAGGAGCAGTAGTGAAGTTAGCTAGTAACTGAGCATTTCCATGCGTGAGTTTCTTTTTTTTGGCAGAACCGGGGATTGAACTCAGCCCCATGCGCTTGCCAGGGAAGCGCTTATTCTACTGAGCCATCTCCCTGACCCCCTGAACATTCCTAGACACCCTCCAGTATTAAGCACTAGTACTGCGTGTGTTAAACTTTGTCATGTTCAGTACACTTGAAATTCTACTCCATGGCTCGTCAGAGTCAAATGATGTCCATTTACTTCTAGCTAATACCTCTGAGATTATTGTAAGCTAATAATTATTCTGATGAATATTATTTTCTAATCTTATTTTTATTACTTATTTTTGTGCATTGTTGGAGGTTTCATAGTTACATGCTCTATCCAGTCACTCCAGAGCTCACTTTAAAATGTCAGTTCTGTCATTAATTATGTTTAATATCCACTGTCACACCATATGCTGGTGTTTATTTTTATTTTTATTTTTTTTGATTGTTTGGAACCTCCGTTTTTATAGATTTTCCAGAAAAACACTCATGAAAACACTTGCCTTTTCTAATGTAATAGCATTTATAATTGTCCTTTTATGCTTTTTATTCTGAAAAGTTTGGCTGCTTATAAATACTTCGAATCACATTACTCCTAAAGTATTTTTGAAAGATGACTCCACTGTTTTCTAGTGTTACTGTCAGGTTATAGGTGGAGATGTGACTTTCTTGCCCTTTATTAGTGACTTGGACTTTTATCTGAATGTTCTCAATATTTTTCTTTCAGTTTATTTTATTTATCTATCTATTTATTTATTTATTTATTTATTTATTTATTTTGCAGAACCAGGGATTGAACTCAGGCCCTTGTGTTTGCCAGGGAAGCACTTATTCCACTGAGCCATCTCTCCGGCCCCTCTTTCAGTTTAAAAAGAAATAATTTTACTAAGCTGTGTCTCTGCACTGACTATGTTTTGTCAGGTACATGATATGTTTTTAGACTATGTAGATTGAAATCTTTCTTGACTCTTTTGATTTATATTTCTTTTTGCTTCTATGGTATTTTCTTATTTTTTTATTACTGAGCATTCAACTTATGGCATATGCACTCAGTTATATTCCCAGCTAAATTCCCCAGGCTAGGCTTGAACTTGCGATCCTCCTATAAATTATAAGAATCCTAAAGCTATTTTAATTAAGACAATCTGGCATGGTCATAGAAACAAACACACTGACTAATGAGAGAGAAAAGAAAGTTCTAATACCAACTTATTTATGAAAAGCTGGTGCATATTGAGGAGCATTGAGACTGCAAAAGAAGATGAGAATAATTTCCTATAGGAGAAAAATAAAAAGTCCAATTCTACTTGATCTCATATGGAAAAATTAACCCTTGATGAATGAATAGCTGGAAATCCAAAACTATATTTTTATAAGAAAATATTTACCACATGGTTGGAAATTATATATTAAAGAACCAAACTTTCTAACTATAAAGTAATATCAATAGAATCCATCTCTAAAATAACCACTTTCATAAAGTAAATAAAAATAGGTTACTGAAAATGGGTTTTTATTTTTATTATAGTCTCTAAGATATATATTTTTTTTTCAAAATTCTTTTGTATAAGTCAAATGTTGTACTAAAGATGTAGGAAGGTAGTAGCAACCCACACGGCTCATAAAGATGTTCCCTTTACATCCATCATCAACCTAGTCAGGAACCTGCATCACTTTTAAGTTTTCTGAAATGTGAAATGGAACTACTTGTGGAGGGCCCTCACAGATGCATTTAGAGATTGTATGCTCAGGAAAATGGAATTGAAATGTTTTAGCAAGAGTCATGGACCCCATCCTTGAAATAGATGTTTGTCGAGTTTTCTATAGCATGTAATTACAGCACAATAAGACCCAAAAGCATTTCAATAAAGTGTGGGTGGAAGAGAAACATGCTGTTTCAAGGGCCTCATTAGCTTTCTGCAGACTGGAGCTCTCCAGACTGTTGGGAGGAGGCCTGTTCACCTTGGTTCAGAACCCATTTCAGCCATCCCTGAGGTCTAGGGGACCTAGGAGCGGCCTGAAGTCCTTGGGAGTGCTCCCAGCTGGCTGGCGAAGGAAAGAGAACAGTGTTTTGCTAAAAGCCAAGAAATAAGCTCAAGCTTTGTTTACCAGTTGTTTCCAGGATAATATATTGTAGTGCCAATTGTAGATTAAATAGCAAGTTCATATTTTGCTTTTGTTCCTTAAGGAAGCTTCTGTAAATTAGAACAATAGCAGTGGCTCACGTTGGTATTGTTCTGTTAGGCTAAGGACATGATACCTGCATATACAGTGTGATCTGGGGCTTTGGGAATATTTCATAAGAGGAGTGGAGACAACAAAGCAAAGTAAACAAAACATTGCTACTGGGAGTAAGGATGATGAATAATGTACATTTATATAGGAAAGACAGCTAGAAAATCTACTTCTTTTTTGAGAAATGCCAATACACAGGATTGCAAAAGTGAAATATCTTCTTTTTGTGGTAGAAGGAATTTGCCTAGGGGCTGGCCAGATAGCTCAGTGGATTAAAGCATCCTATGCATAGGCAGATGCAGGGACCGGGGTTCGATCCCTGGTGTGTAGTGCTAGCCCCACCCCATGGGTGCACTGAGACGTTGATTGAGACTGGGCAAAGGGGTGCAACCCTGTAATCCCAGCACTTGGGAGACTGAAAACAGGAGAATCCCTATGCATCCAGTCTGTGTAGTGAGACCCTGTAGACCCTGTACTGAACACATTTAAGAAAAAAGAAAAGAAAAGAAAAGAAAAGAAAGAAAAGAAAAGAAAAGAATTTGCCCAGTCTTGAAGTCACACAGGTATGGCAAGCCTTACTTTTCAGCAAAGTTGGTATACTTTTTCTTAATTTGTATTTCAGTTTCTCTTAAGCATTCATGAGCTATTACTCCCTAGAAAATACAATAAAGTTTTAAATGACAATCACCTTGTGGTTTAGAGTGAGCCACCCTACCTGGTCTCACCTGTGCCCTGAAGTAGCCCTTGGATGGCAGTAACATGGACAGCACAAAGCCATATTTCCTCTGGAAAACTCATGCCATTGGCTAAGTTAGTGAGTTGCTCATGACTGGTCATAGGGCTGGAAAGTAGAAGGAATCAAGACTCTTTGCTCTGCTTTCACTGCTTCTCCGCTCCACTGTTCATAATTGTTGTTGATCAATAACACCAACTTTTCCCTAGCCAGTAGGTACGCAAATAACATGGCACCACATTGTCTTTTGAGATCACATAATCTAAGGAAGGGGACAGTTTTATAAACTCATTTGATGTTACTGATGGCATTAATAAAATCTAGACTAATGGTGAATGCTGACTGTGGGTTCAGATGTAGCCCCCTCCTAGCCTTGTAGATGTGGCACTGGAGAGTAGTAGGAGCAGAAACAGGAAGAATCGTTGCAATAGGCAGGTGAGCAATTTCCTACAAGGGAGTAGGACGAGGATGTAAGAGTAGCAGGGTCTTTAAGCCATGGATCTCATTTTTGATGTTCCCAGGTCTTGCCTTGATCATGTTCTCAGTGGTCGAACAGACTTGGTATCCTCCAGAAAAGAGAATTATAGCAATTTTCAAGGCCTGCTTGCCTTGACAGCTTGAAAGCCAGTGAGGGAACACTTTATTATTTTGTTGTTCAGATACACTGGGGTGAGAGGATCCTGGAGGGACCTACTGGGCAGACTGAGTACAGAAAGGGACACTGCAGAGACCAGAGAGAGCAGAGGTGAGCCCATAGAGAAGGAGCCGGAGGTAGAATAGCGGCTTGGTGTGAGATGGGAGAGCCCAGTGTCTGCAGCGGTACTGCAGGCTGGCCGTCAACTCACCGCAGGGCTCCGGGCAGTCATATGACCTCAGTATCTTTTTTCTATAATGAAAACATTTTTCTTAAGGAATTTTTAAGGATTCAGTGATCAGACGTTCAGTGCCTAGGTTGTACTTGTTAGAGCCTAGTGACAACTCAATATATGTTAACTTCAGTGTTACTATTGCAATTGCTGGGGCTGGTGAGATTACATCATGCCTAAACTATAAGGCTTTGTCAGTACTAAGATGGAAGAATAAATCATAATTTTTTAAGAAATTTTATGTAGTAAGTAACATGGCACACACACACGATCAATGTAGTAAATAACACATGACATTCCTATGTAAGATCAGTGTTATCTTGATGTAGATGGTAGTTTTACTGCTCTAAACAATACACATACCTATATTTTGCAACACATTGAAAAGCAGTGCATTTTTTATATCTTAAAATTTATTGGGTAACCCTTCAATTAAAGAAAACACATGCAACAAAGAAATAAAGGCTATTTACTAGAGGTGGAGCGTGATGATTTAGAGTGACCATGTTTACTTTCCTAGAGAAGGTTAGCAAGTCTGCAAAATGTTGACTTTGTGAAGTAGCATTTTGGAGACTTTTATTATCTTATCCGAATCATTTTACGATTGGAATACTGTTGGAATTTCATGCTAGTGCTTTTCAGATTGTGTTCTGTGAATTTTCACAGAAAGGTCTGGGGGATTTTCTTGGATGAAGAAGGACAGGTTGAGTCTCTGAAATATTCTGCCTGTTCTTGCAAAGCAAAGGTAGCTTGCTTCTCTTTTACAATTGGAGCACTGTCTGTGAGCCTTCGGCTGCTTTGACAAAAGCAACTTAGAGGAGAAAAGGTTAGCTCATTGCTTTAAAGGTTTCAGTGAATGTTCACGTGGCTTTGTTGCGACTGGGCTTGTGATGAGCAGAACTTCATAGTAGGGAGCATGTGGTGAAGCAAATGGCTCATCTCATGGGGAACAGAAAGTGGAGGGAGGAAGAGTGAGAGAGAGAGACAGAGAGAGAAAGAGACAGACAGACAAAGAGACAGATACGGAGACAGAGAGAGAAAGAGACAGAGACAGAGAGAGAATGAGACAGGAAGGGACCAGGGATAAGACACAATCAATCACCAAAGTTACATCCCATGAACCACTGCCTTCAACTGAGCTCTACCTCCTCTTTCTATCTCCTCCAGATAATATGGTCATAACATTATGAATCCATCAATGGTTTAATCCAGAAAATTAGAGCCCTCATGGTCCAAAGCAATGAGCCGTTCAGGAGACTTTTTAGAGCCCAACCATAACGTGTTGCATATCACATGTTATGAAGAAGTCACTTCTCAAAAGAAAAGGTGAAAGCCATTGATATGACCAGCCTTGTTGACTGCAAATGAGGAAATAGAATTCCAGAAAGATTCACTGACTTGCCCAACACTTCGCAGGCAATCACTGCCAGAGCAGAGCCACAAGCACAGATGCATTTCTTTCTGGCTTGAGGCTGTCTTCTGGATGCATAGTGCTACCTGTGCCTGCATGACACCCTCTTGCTCTGCTTTTCATTTTATTCAAATCAGAAGAAAAATGCAAAGAATGTGCATCCAAATCAGCACCTATAGGCAAGAACTTCAAAGACAAATTGGTACGGAACTTGGTAGCTATATTTGCACTCTCTTGACTCCATCGGGCATAGCTTACTTGTTTGTTTTGTGTGTTCACTTTTACAAATTGAGAAGCATAAAATGAAGTCTTCAGGCAAAAACTGCATGGTGAACTCAAGGCAAGTATTGTCCATAGTAAAAGAAAGAGGCAAAATCAATTAATGAAAGAAGCAAAAGAACTGTAGAAAGGTTGTAACCTGTAGAAAATATATATTTAATAAAATGGGATTATTTATGCACCAACAATTTAGAATTCCTGCCATCTTTTGTCCACTTCATTTTGGACCTATTTGTGAACTTCCAGTGATACCTGTTATTGCTCTAATTGTTGCATTCACAGCGTTAGCACTGGGAGGCAAAAGGACTGTGGATTCTAAAAAGACTACAATATTTAGACTATTTTAATTCTACTTTTTCGCATCATGCTTGTTGCATTTTTTGGCAAAATTCTTTCATTTGTTGCTTTTCCCAAAGCCAGAAGATGTTCCTAGCTTTAAAATCAACCATTAAAATACTTCCCTCTTTCTTGCTCTAATGAAGAACATATAAAAAATCTCTGCTAAAAACAAAAGTCTAAATAACCTCAGATCTTCTTCCACTCAGGATTTCAGTTTGAATGTTATCTCTTCAAGGACAAACTGGCTTAAATTGTCCCCGTACCAACTTGTTTGCTTTTCTGTATTTCATTTTCAACAATTAGAAATGACCTTATTCGGGCTGGGGAGATAACTCAGTGGCATAAGTGCCTGCCTGGCAAGTGGAACATCCTGAATTTGATCCTATTCATGTGTACTTACACATCTGCCAGCTGCCTATACCTCTCAGCTATAAGCTCCAGTGAAGTGAAGTGGTTTGACTAACTAGAAAACTGCTTAGGATCTAGTAAGAGCTTGACACTAAATGAACTAGCAATTAGAATCCTCCTGAAATGATAATTGAAAAATTCATAAGTCATTAATTATGAGAATCCCAACAGTATCTCTATCAGAAAAGTGTCACTCATTCAAAGGATAAGATATATTAGGTTTTGCATAAAAGGCACAGGGAAAGGAAGATATTGATTTTTTCTTCAGACATTGCAGTAACCCTAATTGATCAATCTTAAACATTATGTATTGCTGTTGGCACAAGAGCCTGCCAACAGGACTGCCAGGTTAAAAATGTGAACTTTATTTTAATGCCATAACGACTTGGAATATTTCCCCTGTAAATTCCTTGAGGGCAGGATCTCAGAAAATATCTTGGTCAGTCTTCCCTTGAGGCTGAAATGTCTTCTGCTGCCTCAATGACTCAGCCCCTTTCCTGGGGCCTGTAGTGAGTGCCTCCCCCTCTCCAGACTTGTGGGCCACTGTCCCTGGCATGCCTGACTTCCAGAGTGCTGACCTTCTGTTGGGGTCTTGTATTCCTCAAGCATTTCTGTGCTTCTAAACTCATAAGCATCTCTCCTTAGCACACTTCTTATTTTCTTTTTAACAGCAAGTACCTAATTCTTCAGCTTGAGAATAAACATCCCCTCTTTAAAGAGCTCTTTTTTAAGTCTCTGCTTTCTCTTCTAAGTTAGTTCCCTGTGGCATGTTTGTTCCTAAGTCTGTTTGCCTCCTTGGCATTTGTCATAATTAATTGTTGTATCTTATTTTAGCACCGCATATTCAGTCTGTTTCCTTACTAAAGCATACTGTGCAGGAAGTTAGGGCTTCCTATTGATCATGGACCTTCAGTACTTAATTCAGTGCCTGAAAAATAATAGAGTCAATAAATATGTATGGAAGAAATAAAAGGATCAATAAACAAAATTGACCTTTATGTTCCTTGGCGTGTGGACTTCCACATAGTGCTCAGATTGAGTTGTAAGCAAATGAAGTTTTAATCACATTTTCTTTTGGAGAAATAATGGTTGGTTCATCAAAACACAGAATCCCATGCTCAAGTATCCAACAGAGCTCTCTGCTTTGTTCATTCGTTTGTCTTTTGCCTTCATTCCTATTGACAAAATTGGCTCCTCTAAGTACAGTAGAGAGAAACTACCTAACTACTTAGGATAATTCTGACACATTCTAACAAAAAGTAGATAATGGAGATGGTCTTCCTTATGTGACATACTTGATATAGGTATCTTCAAAGATGGATTGGATCTCTCTTCAGCCAGACATTTGAGTAGCCACGACCATTAGAGAATTTTTCTCCAGGAACTTACTGGAGCTCTTAAGCTATATAAACTGAACAAGCAAACTCAAGTGCGTCATTATCTATAGAAGTATAGAATCCCATCTCCCTTTGGCAAACCATTCAAACCCAGAAGTGTGTTTTACACATTCTTACAGAAGCATCTATAATAACCAACTCTAACCTCTTTTTTCTTGCCACTTTAGCACCCAAAAGTATAAGGAGAAGAGTGCATGTTGTAACTTGTTCTGTTTATTAGAAAATATCTCTTGGTTTAAGAACTCTTTCAGCTACCAGCTCCCACAAGTGAGAAAAGTAAATGACCAAGAGTTCCATCAAGCCTTTCTTTTTTGAGACAGGTAGCTTAATAAAGATAATTGAATGTTATGTGACTAAGTGTTGGAAACTAAAATCCAGATACATCTTTTGGGTAGGTCAATCTAACATTTCCTGTGTCATTTACATGCCAGCCACTTTCCCCAGCGTGAATACAGAGGCTCTGAATCCTTCGGGTGAGTAATCAAAGTATCAGTTGTCTGCCCAAAGGGCCGAGTCTGTAGGCAGGCACACAGTGTCTCTTGAAAGGTTGAAGTCCAGCCTTGGAAATGGCGATAAAGAGCGAGCAGGCGGGATGGGGAGCCTTGTGCCTTGTGCCAAGGAAGTGATTTGAGAGCAGATATAAGGCTTTCATTCTAGAAGGAGTTACATACAAAATGAGATGTGTGTGGAGGGCAGGTCACACATGCCCACTGCATCTACACCTTGACAATCAGTGAGTTAGTATCTTGGTAACGCAGGTCTCAGAAGGGGTATGACTTTTCTCCTTTAATCTTTAATGTTGCTCCCTGAGAGAAATTTTTTTTATTTTGTTCTCAATGTTCCTAGACTTATACTATTCTTATACTAAGAATCTCTCCCCCCCCCTTTTGGTTCGTGTTTTCATTGGAAATCTATTCACTGAGCATCTATGAAGATTGGCTTCTCTTGATCAAAGCTTTCTTTATTTTCCAATAAAATAAAAACAACATCAAGAACAAAACTAGATGTGAAATTAAATGAAGAGAAGTTGGAAAGCGGAGATCTTCCTTCTTCTAGTCTGGGCCCTCAGCTCCTTCTTCAAGGTCTGGTGGACTTGGAGTGTGGTTTGTGAGAAGTTTGCATTGCTCAAGTCCTGCCAGATTGCTTCAGGCATGCATTTCTCAAACTCTCAGCAAAAGACTGCATTGGCTTTCTGTCTCCTAGCAGCTTTTCTCAAGGTAATGAGTCCAAAGTCATTTCCACTTGAAATCCAATCCTTCTAAACTAATCATATGTCATAGTTGTCTCAATTTCCTCATAATAACTCTAAGAAGATGATCCTCTGGCCATCTTCTTAAAATTCCTATTTGTACAATTTTATTCCATTTTCCTTCCATTTTATACCTAAACATTACCTTACCTAACAGGAATGAAAACATTTTTGGTAGTTACCATCATAGCTTATCTAGTTGGCCTTGACATATTGTTGGCAATAGTTAAAGGACAGTAACCCAACAGCACAGAGTTTGTCCTAAGCCTTTCCAACCTGGCAGGTGGCAGAAAGAAGGTCACACTTAAAAGAGATGTGCTTTCCTAATGAGATCATCAAAACCATTCTTATAACCTTTAGGTAATTGCTTTTGTTCAGAAGTCTTCAGAGGAAGCAACCTTAAAGTTGGAGGGTCATTAAAGAATGAGAAACATGGGAGCTCCAGCCATTTTTCAAAGCTATCAGGCCTTTTCTTTGGGCCCTACTCAACCATTTAATACTATACCACATTATGATGATAGGGACCTTGGCTCCATATTCTTAAGGTTTAAATGTCAGCTCTTTGTTTTGCCTTTTTCTTTTTTAGACATTTTAATTTTTATCAGTACACTTTGCACTACATATTGATTACATCCATGATGTGGAATTGGTACATGTATCTAACACATATTAATTAGTTTTTCATTACCTTTTCTTCCCTTCCATTTCCTGTCTGCACCCTCTACTCTAATTTAATAGATACTGCTCCTGGGAACTCCTCCACGAGGGGTATAGTCAACCCAGGCTCCTTCAGCAAGACTGTAATCTCTATCGCTTCTTTGGTTCATGCCACCTCTCTCACTGCTTCTTTTGTGTGTGTTTTCCTGGCTTATCCTCCCTAGGCTGTATCCCCTGAGATGTCTGTCTTCTCCTTCTGTACCCTTTGGTACTCTCCTAGCATCTCCCAAAGCTACATCCCCATATTGAAATGTTTCTCTGAGCACCAGATCCATAGTTCTCTATGGCTTATTTGGGTGGCCTGCTGCCACCTCAAACTCTTCACTTAGGGACCCTGGTTTCTCTATTACAGTGGGGTGGAATACCATTGTTTCCTACATTAGACCACTAATTACAGCTTGATTCATTGAGCTTTTCTTTACTATCTTTGCAAAAAACCCTATCTGCCACCCAGACAGAATCTAAGCTCCTTCAGAGACAGGCACATTTCTTTCCTGGTCATTCTTATATGTTTATCAATCCACATAGGTACAATTATGTTCAATAAGCTTATGAAATATACAGTGACCGCAATAGGTGTGAGCAAAATCCCAAGTGTGATCAAAACTGGGTGAATATGTAAATCTAAAAATCTTTATTACAGAAAAAGACCCAGTGCCATTAGTCCCCTCACTGTGTACATACTCCCCATTGTTCTCACCGCTTTCAGAAGCAGCTCTGGAAATCGCCTTCGGTGTCTTTAGATGTGCTGTCTTCACTGCTTTGATTCAGAATTGATCAAAATATTTACTTTTGATGGTCATTTTGACTTTGAGGATGACCCAGAAGTGACATGGTGCCAGATCCAGGGAATAAAGTGGATCAGGACAAAGGGTTATGATTCTCCGAGCCTCCCTTTCCATGGGAGGACACTGGGCAGCAGCGTTCATCATACTTTTATTAAACTTCTTCAAGACACTAACAAAGGAGAACTTCCAGAACTGCATTAGAAAGCATCAAGAACTACAGGACAAATAGGTTCAAAGCAAGGGGCTTATTTTGAGAGGGATTAATAGCAATGTGTCTTTTACTGTAATAATTTTTTTAAAAAAAATTAAACATCTATTATCCCCTCTTTATAGTGTTCAGGACAAATTCAACCTATTTTGTATTTGTTTGTTTGTTCTTTAATTTTTGGTGATAGTCTTATTGAGATAGTCACATGCATTGGTTGTACATTGTTTTTTGTTTTGTTTTGTTTTGCTTTTTACTGCAGAAAAAGTATATATTTAGCCAGCTAGACCCAGTTTAGACAATCCCAATTTTGTTGGCAATGCCCAATATATCATAATCAGGAGCCAGTTGAACATATGCCTTCATCTCTCCATCAGGCCTGATTAAGGTATTGACCTTGGCAACATTAATGTCATAGAGCTTCTTTATAGCTTGTTTGATTTGGTGCTTATTGGCTTTGACATCCACAATGAACAAAAGTGTGTTGTTGTCCTCGATCTTTTTCATGGTTGATTCTGTGGTCAGGGGGAACTTGATGATGGCATAGTGGTCAAGCTTGTTTCTCCTGGGCAAGCTCTTCTGAGGGTATTTGGGCTGCCTCCCGAGCCTCAGTGTCTTGGAGTGGCAGAAGGTGGGTGACATTCATATCTTCTTCTTTTGGTGGTTATGGGTGCTTTTCAGCATGGCCTTCTTGGCCTTCAAGGCTTTTGATTTGGCTTCAGCTTTGGGAGGGGCAGGGGCTTCCTTCTTTGCCTTCAGTGCCATGTTGGTAAAAGGCTCAGACTAGTAGTGATGCTCCTATCTCAGCCTCTTACTTGTCAAAAGTATAGACTTCTGAGCTATCTCTCCAGCCCAAATATGGACTTTTTATCTATATACTTTGGGAATATAGAAAATATATATGTAAAACTTATTGCACATTACTTATTATAACCAAACATTAGAAGCTTAATGCTGATCAATAGGAAGAACTTAAATAAAGAAGCATAAGTGAAAAACAGAACAACAGTTCAAAACTAAATATATTTTTGTGTTTTTATTTGAAAAAAAAAACCCATTACTAAGTAAGAAGAAATGTTAATCCAAACATGTTCAACTCTACTCTCTGCCCCAAATTTCACTTACAGTTTCAGTTTTCTGTTTGTCATCTCACTTATACAGTCCTGTTTCTATGAATTTTTGTCCCCCTCTGGCTGGCTCAGCCTGCCCTGGGGGCAGAGCTGGTGGGGCATGCGGTACCAGGGATCAAACCGTGGTCCCTGTGTTTGCTTAAGCTTTTCTAATCAGGCACTTTAGACCACACTGAGTTCTCTTGACAGCCCCTCCTGTGAAATTTTCAACTCATAATTTTTTCTTCTTCTGGCCATTGACAAACATCCTGGGTTCCCATTTCTGCTAATGTCTCTACTTCCTCTCTCATATTTCTAGTCATTGTGTCACACAATCACAGAAGTCTTTAAATCTTCCATTTGCCTCAAGCTGTGGCTCATAAATTCACATCAATCCTTCCTTCAAAAGGAATTTTCAATTTTGCTGAGTTTACACACCTATAATATTCAATAACGGAACTTAGAAAAAATGGGGTATACCGAAGAATGTCCATTTTGTATCTGTGTATTTGAAGTGGTTGGGATAGATATATAGTTGCATTCTGTTAATGAATAGAATGATTTGTTCTAATGGTGTTTGTAAATAGGATCTCAAGTCCGCATCTTGTACAGCAATTAGCCACTAAGAAGAATACATGCAGTGTATTATTTGTTGAAACTGTACTTCCGATTTGATTCGAAACTGTCTCATTGCTATCTGTTTATCAATAAAATTTTGAAAAAAAAAAAGTAATTTTCAGAATCTGTCCTCTGCAGCCCAACATGCCGCCCTCCTCACGCTCACCCACTTTTCCTCCTCCCTTTGCCTTTTTCAAGCTGTTTTTATTTTCTCTTGCTTCTCTTAGCATTCCAATTCTAAATGCAGCCAAAGCATTTGCAGTAATTATAAATCTGTCCCCCACTGGTGGACCTTAACATCCTTTCTTTACATATTATCTCGTCTCATAACCTCATAAGGCTTTCTTAACCACTTTTCATACATGAAGCTCTTTTTGCAAGTTTCTGTCCTTGTAAGTATCAAAATCTGCCAGTCATATTACTCAACACCGGTTGAATGTGTCTTCTACTCTCCCACCTGTTGACCTTTACTAATAATAATTATTCCTGCCAGAACTTCCTCTTCACTCAATGAGCCATGTGAGACTCAAATCCAATGCGACCTATTCATTTATGCCTTTACTGATCATGCCAGCCCGAAGTGATTCAAAGCTATACAGTCAAGGGCTATAGAAATGCACTGCTTATACCCTTTGACAATTAAGTAGTCTGCTTGAGAATCATTCTGTTCTCACTGGAGCACGTCTCTCATATCGTAATGCCTTCCCAGTAGCAGCCGCGGCGTCCACTGCACACCGTCATTGTGATCCTGACTACTTCTTTATGTGCAAGATCTACCTGCCAAGTTTTTCAAACCGGGTGTTTTGTAACGTTGTGCAGGGCTCCCTACTTGCTGTGATGTCGGTCTCCTACCACCTTGCATTAAGCAAGGACACATCTTGTGGCGCAGTGCCCCTCTGCCAGGAACCATTTCTTTCTTCCTCTACATTGTGTGGACTAACTGCTGCATCCTCTTCTCCTCACATACCAATGACTTGAAGATTTCTTATTTAATGAGCAGTGTAGTAGGGGCAAATCTGCCTACATGTTTGGTCAGAAACAAGTAATTGACTCAACAATACACAGTATGTACAGGCATTAAAAATTGAATCCGGGCAGTTAGACTCCAGACTGTACATCACTTTCTTTTTAAATTTTGCATCTCGATTTTTATGTACATATAATCTATGTCTATACCGCCACATATCTCTATTTGTCTCACAATTTGCAGTGCATTCTTTCATAGTTCGTAGCATTATGTAGATCTCTTGATCACAAAAATATTCATGAGTTCGCAGCATTTAAGAGCATTGTCAAGGGATTCTGTAGCATTGGAAAGAGCAGAAGTTTTAAAAATGCACCTGATCTTACCATTTATTGATTTTTAAATAGCATCTTAATTTTCACTGTTTCCTAACCATACTGTCCTTTTTCTTCTGTGCAGCTAAATCAACTCTCTTGTATTGATTTCCTGTGTCTTCTCAGTTCCCATTTGTCACCTTTCTTTTCTACAAAGAGAAGCTAATGGATAACTTTACATTTTTAGGTATATTTTTGAAGGTAAACAAATACAGGTTTGATCCTTATTGCTCTCTGTTTCCTATGAGGAGGCTGAGGGCCTCCAGGCTTCAGAGCAACAGGCTTTCATTTTTATGGAGGAAAAAACTTCCAGGACATGCAACAAGTAAATGCTCTTTCAAGCCCTGTTCCTTTCTACCATTACTTAAGTGCAAATGGACTGCATTTGGAGAGGGTGAGTGGCAGAACAACATCCCCCGCAAGGGGATTTCAAGGTGCTCTGAGGAGCAGACTGATACAATCTTTAGAGGAGTTCATCATTGCAGGCTGTCACGTCTCACAGTGGGAGCCGAAGGCTGGTCTGCTTGGTAAACTACTTCTGTTCTGTCACTGAAGCTGTGCTTCTTTTGAAAATACATCTTGTTTTTCTATACCCGATGTGCTTCTCAGCTTCAGGAGCTCCTCATGGATCCAGGCTGATCTTGTCTGACAGAAATGTTCCCCTTCAGATTCTCAGTAATCACTCAGGTTCTGAGAGGGTAGATGCCCCCATTCCCTCAGAAACCGAGTTAAATGCACTAGTCTGATTAGCTTCTTGAAGCGTCTATAGAACATTGCGCTGGTACCTTGAAAAGGAAGCCTGATCACAATGTGTGATGACCTCAGGCAAACGATAAGTGTCTGTCTTCAAAGTCTACACAGATCTGCATAGGTCACAGCTTGACCTATCACTTGTTCATTAGATCACACAGCAGGCTTTCTCCCAAGGTCATAATGCTGATGCAAGCCCCGTAGGTACCACATAAGCAGCAGCTATTTGGGTGCAAGAAACATTCTGAGAGTTGCTGACAGTATCATCAGCTCCATCAAGGTATACAGTTTTTATTAACATACAAATAATAGAGTGGCTGAAGTGCTTAGACCAACTGAGTTGATCCCACTGAAAAGTGAGTTGATTCTTATGGACACATGAGGAACATGTACAGCTTTTACAGCATTGTGTCAAAAATGGCAACTTCACTGCATTGAATACTGGCTTCCCCAGCTCTCTAAGTTCTGTCTAACACCACCAGTACGTGAAATACATATGTTCATGTGGAAGGCGGGCTTCAGCACCTTCTTCTCATGCCTGTATTATTATTAATGGTCAATGTATGCCATCTTCCCATCTCCTAAAGGGAAACGCATGCACACACACACACACACACACACACACACACACACACACGAGTGAGAAGTCAGTCGAGAATCTGGGCTTAGCACTGTCCTGCAGAGCACAGTCTGGTGTCTGAACAAGCCACAGAGAATGGTTGCTGGTTGGGAATAGCAGGATACCTAGCAAGAAGGAGCTGAGAAAACTTTACCCCTGCAGGAGGAGTTGAAAAACGAGTTTCTCACAGGAAAATGTGGGAGACTGTTGAAAAGGGACATGAAGAAAGGAGAATTAAGACTTGACTTTCTCAGTTTTGCACTGAACTTTTGCTCCCAGCAGGTGGGCTCTGGCTTCCTCCCACCCCCAGCCTTCCTCCCCTGCCGGTGTGCAGTCTGTTAGGTAAACAGACACTTTACACTGAGAAAGGAACATTTCTCTATTTTGGCTATGAGCTGTTATTTTTAAAGCTCCATCCTCCGAACAGCTTTGCCTATTCTTGTTTATTTTTTCACTAGAAAGAAATGTACTGCTTTTAAAAAATTCAAGTATATGATAAGGAACACCCATTTCAAGTAGGCCTTCCCTGCCTCTGGTCTTTGCTCTGACCACTGCTTCACCACTGTGTGGATGATATGATTTATAAAGCCTTGTCTCTGGTAATGCAGTGTTTTCCTGAGGATCCACAAAGTCAAATGCATGCCACCCTTATTTTCCGTACACGTCAGCTTTCTTGGCCAAGACCTCTTTTGACAGATAGGTGTCTACCTGGCAGTATATCTATAACTAATATTGCATTATTGACCCTACCACTGTGTGCTGTGCTCCATTCTAAGCATTTTGCATGAAAATGCACTAAACCTCATCTGAGCATGCTGTGGCACCCACTTGAGTACTGACCCCGGGTGAACAAGAGGAGACTGGCCTCAGCTGTAGAGGCCCTTTCTGTACCTTTTTTCACAGAGTGCGTGCGTGGTCTTGCGCCTATCTCTTTCTTGTGACTCTTGTTTCTGTTTTTATCTCTTCATTATCAGAGCCCATGGCTTTCTTCCTTGTATCGTGATGTCTTTCTCACCCAAGGACTGTCATATATGTGACAGACAGACTCTCAATACATCTTGTTGAATAAATTGCAGAAGGCAAGAAAGGAAATTTTAAAAAGTATTGTTGAAATTCTTTTGGAGAGGGCTGGTAGGCAATGCGGTTTGACCTAAGGGTTTTGAAAGCTAGTTACCTCACTTGGAAAATGGAAAAAATATCATTCACCTTAGGAGTTAGTTGTAGGAAGTAAATTAATATATTATATATATAAATGTTAAAATATTATATATTAATTATATATATATTAATTATGTACATAATTAATACATTGTAAGTAATTCATATGTTTCAAATCAGTGAAAAAAAAGGTGGTGGGATCCATAAATGCATTAAGAAAACTAACTTTTTACCTGGAAAGAATGTTAAGAATATTAAGAAAGTAAATCCTGACTGAGAAATATATTGAAGTATATATATATATATATATATATATATATACTCTTTAAATCATCAAATTGTGTAATTTGTGTAGTTGTTAAAAATGAGCATATCCCAGAAGGTCAAAGATTTAAACATAAAAGCATAAAACCATACTCACAGGAAACATAAAATAATTTTGCATGTTATTGGAATGGGAAGTAACCTTTTCAAGCAGGGGATATTGTTCTGGATTCATAAATGAAAACATTGATGACCTTGATGCTGTAATAATCAAATGTTTTGTAAAAGAAGATGTGGGAAACAAAATCAGAGAAACATCCTGTAAACCATGAGAACATATATAATGGAGGACTAATTACTATCTTACATAAAAGAATTTAAGAGTCAATGTGGATGTGATCAGTAACTCAACAGAAAAATGTAGGTGAGGTGCGGGTATCTCAGAGAAAGGGCTCACAGACACTATAGATGTAGCTCAGTGGTTCAGTGCGTGCTCAGCATATGTGAGACTCTGGGTTCAATTCCCCAAGAACAACAACAGAAGTTCTACCAACAATATCATCTCTTTGAAAGCAATATTTAAACTATCAAAATTAAAAATATTTATGTCCTCCTTATACAGCAATCCAATTTCTAGGAATTTATTTTGTAGATATCTCTACATGTTCAAAGACATAAGCCTAAGAGTTGTTACTGAATGAAATGCTTCAATAACACAGTTTTCAAAGTTAAACTAGATGTCAACCAACAAAGAGGTAGTGAAAGAAATTATAAGCATGTACCATATAACAACATTTTTTTTTTGGTACCAGGGCTCAAACTCAGGATTTTGCCCTTGCCAGCAGGCTCTTAAGCCACTGAGCTATTTCCCTGGCCCAATATAACAACATTTTTATCAACAGTGGACCATATGTACAGTGCTATCCTGGATCAGTCCAGTGATGGTCTACTGATACAATAATGCCTCATACTGCACTGCTTTGAGACTCATCAGAGTTAGTGCTTGATACATTTTGGTATGAAAATCTTGTCTAGTACTCATCATTCATGTGATTCAGGATGGTGTCAACTGCGTGACCTGCTGTTCTTTATAACCAAAACAACTTGTTTGTCATTTATCTTTTTCAGTATTCATTGTACTGTCTGGAACCAATGAATTACAAACACTGGGGTACCACTGTACCTTACTTTTTCTTGTAAAACAAAAGAACTTTAAAAGAAACTTCAAAACATGTTTTAGAACTTTGTGTATTAGTTGAAGACATACACATTTGAAAGCAAAGCTCTCCCCTAACCTTTTGTAATCCTTATAACTGTATAATATCTGCAGTGCAATCAGAGATTGATAAGCATGTGCTAGAAAAATCATTGCCCGAATCTTAAATCATTTTCCATTACTTGTAGATTGAAGAGATCCATAATTAACACAGTAGATTTGACCACTGAATACTACATCTCTGCTAAGAAAGTGAAATGAGATTGTTCTATTGCTGTAAAGCCTTTTTCTGTCCTCTGCCTTCTCAAATTCAAATGAAAGTTCATGCATTCATGAAGAGAAAGGGCTGAAGATTTTGTTACCAATTTAGAGCTGATAGATTTTTATGACTATGATTCTTATGTCTCACAGAAACTTTTCTAGCCTTTAATACTTTTTAAACTTTGTTTTCCCAGGAATCAAGGTAAATGTGTAGAGGGTTTTGTGGAGATCTTTGACATGTTGCTGGCGACATCAACTCGGTTCCGTATGATGAATCTGCAGGGAGAGGAGTTTGTGTGCCTCAAATCTATCATTTTGCTTAATTCTGGTGAGTTGGTACCATGAAAGAACTTAATGCTGGGTTTCTGGAAATATCTCTTTGCATTTTCTCAGACAGATATAACCTATCTACTACAAAGGCTAAGTATCATAAAGTCAGTAGATTAACTCACATATAAAATAGCTTGCCATCATTGTGCGTTACTTAGAAAGACAGAATCACATTGGGCAAGTGTGGTGAATGAATAATGATATTTGAAAATTGAATGTAAGCATTTTTCATGAAATATTTTCCATCTTTTCATAGGCATGGGATTTAAAAATTTTTTGAATGGTACATGTATGCAGACATGTCTCTGTTGATAGTTATATATTTCAGAACATAGGTAGACCGTGTGACCCTGCTATGAGATTGTGACTGGAGGGGTGAGGAGGTGACTCAGTGGTAGAGCTTGTGTTTACCATGTGCAAGGCTATAGATTCAACCTCCACCTACTTTGAAAAAATAATTAGGACCAAGTTCGAGCCTCGGATAATAGTAACTTGAGACAGACCATATTTCTAGTTAAAGTTTATTGGCTAAAAACATAGTTGGCTTAAAGGTTTGAAAAAAAAAAAAAAAAAAAAAAGCTTGTTCCCAAACAGAGAAGCATGGAATGTAACAAATCAGTGCATCAGAAGGAGTGTTTTGTTTTTTTTTTTTTCCACTTGGCCTTTGGATAGTAATCCTCCAGTCCCCTCCTATTTACTCATTTGAGTGAGTTTAGTTAAGAGCGGCATCTGTTTTGTTTTGCTTCTCTGTTTTTCTCTGTAGTGAGGTTGGCTGTTGTGTAGAGTCACTGCAGGTCACCCAGATGTTAACCACAGCTCAGCCTGAGTCTGCACCCTCACTTCTCCCAGCCTCCTCCACGTGTGGATCCAAGAGCTGGATCTGCAGCCTGAGTGACCTGAAGCTCACCAGTGGGTATCAGCTTCTCAGCAGATGCTTTGAGGAGGGGCCTGTGCCCTGGCCCCATACTGCCTGAAATGTCATTATTCCAAGAAGCCCCAGCTTTCTGAAGCCTTGGCCCTGCTGTAGCTCCTCACTCTTACCTCTAGGCTCCCGTTTCTCAGTTGCAGAACTACAGCTTGTTTGGTCACATCCACAGAGAATCAACACTTCCTTCTCTTTCCAAATATTTTTGTCTGCTCCTGATGAATGCCAGTCTCTTCCCATCTCCCTGAATAATTTTCCACTTCTCTTCCACACCAGGGTTAGTAACCCACATTGCTTGATGGCTATCATCGTAATCATTCTCACTTAGCAGAAAAATGGAAATCAGTACTATTGCACTAGGCAAGGACTGAATTACAGAGTGAAGTTCCATGGAAAATAATGTGATCTGCACGAAAGAAGTGATTACGACTCATTCAAGTTTCAGGTTCCACTCACATGCATTGTGCTTTTCATTTGAGCCATTTGTCCTGTACAGTGAAGGGTCCAGATCCCACAATGGCTCTTTATTGGATGAGAGTTCTGGGAACACTGCCACTCGGTGCATGCTGCCAGGTCTTGATCCTGCTCCTTCTTGGGTGGAGGGCTGGCGCATGCAACAGTGTTCACGTGAGTAATCTCTTAACTTCGGGGAAAGCAGACTGCACTAGGACTTTACCTCCACTTTAACCAAGAAAGACTATCCCAGCCAGGAAGTGAGATTATTTGGAATTTCAGACTCCATACAAGTACACGCATTGATCTTGTTAATGAAAAATATATCCTTCTCAATAATATAAACTTTCTCTGCTATTTTTGTTTTGTTCCTATGACAGTGTTAGTTTATTATTATTTTTGCACAAAAAGTCAGAAATTTGATCCTTAAAACGTTAGTTTCATAGACCCAGGCTTTTAATAACCCAGAGTGAGGGAATCTTTCAGCCTTCATCGGAAAGTCTTATTGGAGACTGTCTCCAGAACCTCAAGGCCGTGTTCACCACTGCAGAATGTGGCCCTACTCTGACTTTGGCACAGTAGCTGAAGCTTCATGCTCTGTCCTTGTCTCATTCTTTTTTTTCTCGGGCTCCCCTGTACACTTGCTTGTTTGTGACAAGTTGGAACACTATTTTGGAAAGATTAGGCACTGTATCCTGACATAGCTTGCAGTTACCTTTTTCATGATTTAACAGGGAAGCCTCTTGTCTTTTCCATCAAGGTGCGGCTCTGGAGAGTGACAAGCCCTGATCAGAAGCCCTTTCTCAACCCTGGCAAAGGGAACACCACTCTTCTCACTGCAGCAGTGAGCTGTGCACTGGAAGCAAGAGCCTCTCTGTACACATCTCTGGTGTGTCTGATTGTCCCTGTCACAGCAGAATCAAGGTGGATGAGACTCTAAAACACAAAGAGACTGTATTGGTAGCCTGTTTCCAAAAATAAAAACAAATGTCACAGGATGGTTACCAGAACCAATAACATTTTCCCAAGTAGAGGCATAGATTTTTCTGAAAATCTAAACGAATCTATGATTTCTGTCTAGGGCAACTCTTCACTTCTTAGAAAAATTGAAAAGTGCTGTTGCCTCTAGCAATTGCTAACAGAAGCTACACTGAATGACTCCGAAAACCTGAGTTAGAAGATGCCTTCTCGAGTCTTGGCAGCAAAACCTCAGAGGACAAAGAAACTTCAAGTTTTGTGCTGAGTGCCCTATCACCAATGTGGACTGTGTCCATATTGGCTCTGACTTTGGGGCAGAGGGTGTAGCAAAGACCTGCTAGTAATGTTATTCTAAAAGTCCTGAGAGGGCTCCCTGGGGGCCCAGATTTCCATGGGAGGTCCTCTTCCCCATTACGGGCATGATTTCTCCCTCATTTTGAATAACATTACATTACTTCCAAAAGCCCAGACTCATCATAGGATCACACTACTTATTTTTTTTTGCAGGAAAGCACAGACACATTCCTAGTTAATCCCCAGCTGAATTCTCAAGGTCAATGACAGCATCAAGACATTCTGAGAACTAGCTGGACAGGGTTCAAGAGGAGGGGAACAAAGTCAGCGCAGATGAACTCAGGGAAAATGCTGGGGAAAAACAACAGGAAGAAAAAGGAGGGGGAATTTCAAAAGGAGCCCGGGAAGGAGGCTGTGTACGTGTCTGTGGTCATTCTTCCACTTGGTGTGACTTCCATTCTGCCTGTAATCATTCAGCTCTTCCCAGTTGGCCCTGGCAAGCTCAGATCTCACCTTGCTCAGTAAGTCTTGCTACTACCCAAGTCCACCATGTGTTTTCTTCCCTAACCTGTGTCAATCCTTAGGACCCAATCTAGCATTGCAGTAGTTTGCTCATTTCATTCATTTATCTAATAGTTTAATATTTAGTGAGTTCCTTATTAGGAATTTTGTGCCAAATAGTCCAAAACGAATGTCAGTTTAATGGGTTTTTTAGTTTTTCCAGCTTTTTTTCTTTAACCTGATTGTTTTCTCGTTCTTTTTATAAATATTTCCTAATTTCTCTTGAAAAAAAAAAAAAAAAAGAAACATCTTAGTGTTTAGGCTGTGGGCTTTAAATAAATGTTGCACCATTCAGTAATTTAGTGAATGGTTATTGGTTCAATATGGACAGCATGACTTGAAAAATCCTCATTTTCCCCAAGCTGTGCTTCCCATCCCGAAATCTATGATCCTTTTTAGTGAACTGTAGCTCTAGATAATATTAAACTAGTCAATGGAAAAATGCATGCTCATCCTCCTGGATTATGATGAGCAAAGCGGAATGATGTAGAGAGTGTCTGATGGATCATAATGGTCTTTAGTCAATGAAAGGTGTCATCACCACGGATGAAAATCTGGCTTACACTGAGTGGACTCATAGTTTTTTCAATGCAGTTCTTTAGTTTAAAGACCACCAGCTAGGTTTGTAGAAGTACAGGGATTAAAGGGGAGTAAGAGGCTATGACCATTACTTCCAAGGCAGTTAACTGTGGTGTTTAATTACATTTAGCAGAAGAATAGAGTCAGGTTAAACTCCTGGGTAGCAACTAATTGTGTGATCTGGACCGTAGTATTGTAAGACCTTGATGAGGACTGCGATAAAGCAATGCAGAATACACATGCCTTCATCTGCTGTTTGATCCCCTCTCTTCTTACCTTCAGAACCCTCCAGAATCCACTCCTAATCAGGATGCTACCCTTCTTGTGATGTGTTTCAAGACTTAGAAAAATTTGTGTACCAAGGCTTATATGTACAAATCTATAATTTCTAGTGAATGCTTGACATTGCCTTCAGTTCAATTTAATAATTGTTTCCACCATCCTCTAAACAACTGTTTGACCCAAAGCATTTAATTCTGAAGTAGTATTGTAAGACCTTGATGAGGACTGTAGCTCTAGATAATATTAAACTAGTCAATGGAAAAATTCATGCTTCACTTTCTTTTAACTACTTATCCAACTAACTCCCTGAGGAAGGGGACAGATTCCTGATTCCAGGCTGTCTCACTGTAGGGTATTTAACTTCTGACCCACCAACCTATTCCAGCTTCCTTGAAATCCCTGAACCACCATTAGCAGAGCACAAGACTCCTGAGAAGTCCTGCACTGCTGACATTTGGTAGCTTTGATTATCTGTTCATCCAAAATTGAGCTTCAGACAAAATCTCTCTTTCAGCTGATGGAATAATAAAGAGGAAGCAGAGCTAAAATCCACATATACTTATAAACCCAAGGGCAAAGTAAGGAGAAGGAGGTTCATAGATTGTGATCCAATTTTAAAATTGTGTACCGTGGTGCTTATTTGGTGAAGCAAGGAGATATTGGATATTTTACACATAAGCATCAAATAGTGCCAGCTATTGTCTGTCCTCTCTCTAGCTCTGCTCTGTTAGTGTGCTATATCTTGTCATCATGGTTCCAGAATGAAAAACACATGATGCTAAAGCTAATGACATCCTGTTCGCTGTTTCTGTGTTTAACAGAGGCTACGTGTTGGTCAACGAAGCAGTTATTTCATAATTATAGAAATCTCTCACCGCAAAGAATGTGTCTTCTCTCCTTAGCTGGGCTATTTGTATTATTAGACAATTAGGCAAAGCATTCATATTCATAAGTTTAAAAATAAGAAAATTGATTCAGAGCCCCTATATTTAGATGAAAGAACATGTTTAGAACACAATGAGGGTCATTATTTTCAGTAGTCGAAGGTTCTGATAGGCACAGGCCTTGGAATTGCAAATGGGCACCTTGTTGGGAATTCCCATTGTTGCTACTTCAGAAAGATTTGATTATATCATCTCGTGAGTTCTTTGTGATGCCAAGCTTCCTCTCTGGGAAGCCTGATTATTGTTATTATCTTGAGATAAATGGCACTTCAGATCGATTAAGTAATTCCCTAGCTGGCTGGATTCTTGCGTCAGTGATTCCACTTTGGAGCTTCTTCATGCTACCAGCTTCTGCTGGGGCCTTGCAGGTGCTTCCTGGCTTCTGTGAGGTTCTGGGACACTGGGTGTGGTGCAGACTCTACCATCAGAGAGAGGCGGCTCTGCCACAGAGCCAATGGTGAGAGCGGCCTAGCAACAAGCTGCTTGCTTGAGCCAAGTGTATGAAAGAGGAACTGGTGATGCCCTGCTCACAGAAGCGCTGTCTCCATGGAAAGGATGTGCACACTGTTAGCCCAGCGTCATTCAGTGCTCTGGCATGTGGTAGATACCTCTGAATGCTCAGCGGCTTAATCCACAGTCTCCACATGCAAGTATTCTAGCCTTCCTGTTATGAAAGAAATTAATCTGGTTTTCTTCGTAGATGATAAATGAATTCTTGCCAGGTAATTCTGAGGCTGGATTGTGCCTTTCTGTGACCATTTTCCCCAAGTCGGTGAATTGCCATTTGGGGTTAAAAGCTCACATCCTCCCAGTAAAAATATCCTTGTGACTAGAATCCTTATAGACCTGCAGTTGGGTGGCTTGGTGCTCTATCAGGTTCCAGAAGTCTCGTGGAGACTTTGAGATCTGGAGAGAGCAGGCAAATATCTATAGCCTGGGGAAGTCAGGGCGAGTGGCACAGAGCAATATGGCACAGGTTCATCCCCTCTGAAACTCATGTTGAAATTTCATCTCCATTGTGAGATACTGAGAAGCTCAAAATTTGATCCAACTGTTATATGGTGAGGTGAGGCTATTGGTAGATGACAAACTTAGATAAGGTCATCATGGCAGTGCTGCTGTGATTGAAAGATGGCAGCTGTACCAGAAAAGGGAGAGATCAGAGTACTCACACACTGGTGCATGCACTGCCTGTCTCTTGCCTTGTGATGTCATGCTGTCTTGGCACCCTACCAGCAAGAAGGCCATCAAGAGCTACAACCCTTGGACCAGAGATGAACTAAAATAATACTTCAGTGGTATTTATATTAACAACAGAAAATGGGCTAAGACAGAAAATTGGTACCAAGAAGTAATTCTGTTCATACCCTAAGACTTTGTGGAAAGTGAAACTTAAAAGAGGTGCACTAGTGGGTTTGGTGGAGGAGATTTCTAAATAGTGAATGTTGAGGCTGCAGCATGGATATTATTTGTCATTTTTAGTCAGATTTATCATGAGATTCAGGAGCAACAGGAAACAAAGCAGAAAGATTTGGAGAATTCATAGGCTGTCCAGGCAAAGGGTAAAAATGTATAGTCAGGAAAAGAAAACTAAGGTCATCTAAGCTGCCACTTGGTGAAGTGATTAGTGGGGCTAAGAGGGGGCCATGAGCCACAAGACAAGGAGAGAGAAGTCCTGAGCGGATCTCAGAAATCTGGAAAACCATCTTTCTCGTTGCTGGCCAAGAGCCCAGAATGGCAAATTTTTTGAGACAGAAATTGAGGCAATGGGCATGGCTTTGCTGCCTGAGAGGGCTTGCCTCCTTCTCCTGGTTAGCACTGTGCTCTGTGTTTAGTGAAACTGTGGCTCCAACAGGCTTGGACGCTGCTTGTGCCAGTGATAGACCTTGGTGAGGTCCATGTTGTGCTCAAGTTGGAGGTGTACAGAATGCAAGAGCTCCTAGGTCAAAGTGACATCTACTGAGATCTCAAAAGAGAAACCAGACAGAAATTTGCCACGGGGTGCCAGCCTCTGCAGAGAACTCCAGTATGGGGATGACCGGTGTAGTCCTAAGAGTGAAGCCTTAGTAGGAAACCCCAGAAGACAGAGCTATGGCCAACACACAAAGCCTGATGGGGAAAGCTAAAGCAGTGTTCAGAGCCAGCCTGATGTGGTCTGTGACCCAAAGCCATATGGGCAGGGATGTCCTGGGCCTTGAGGGCACCAAGCTACACCCAGAACTGCCACAGCCACAGCTGTGGGATGTCCTCCTGGGAGCTACAAGTGCCTGTCCTGCTGGGGTTTTGTCTTGATTTTGGTTGGTAACTCATTTCTGCTTCCTTTTCTTTGTAGAAGAATAATCTATACCCTGTACCTATCCCACTACGATGCACTAAAAGCTTGTTTTTGCTTGACAGGCTTTGAGTTGAAAGTAGTTTGCCTTAAGTCTCAGGTGAAGACTCTCCATTTTGGAATTGATCCTGGGATAAGTTAAGAGTTGGGATCATTTTGATAAATGATGGCATGTTTTATATGAGAAGAACATAAGCTCCAGGGGAAGAGAAATTGAATGCGATGGCTTGAACATGGTTAATGACCTCCAAAATCATACTTGAGCTTAGTCCAGTAAGTGAAGTACTTGTAAAATATTAAAAGTGGGGACTAATTCCAGCTATTGCTGTGTGATGGCATTGGGCTATTAGGAGGTGACTATGATTAGGTGAGGCCATCAGGGTAGAACCCTCATGATTGAATGGCTTTATCAGGAGAGAGAGACCAGAGGAGGTACCTGTGCAGCACACACATGTCCTGTCTCTTGACACTGGCTGCTTGGTTCCCTCCGAACAAGAAGGCCATCACCAGATGTGGCCCACTGCCCTTGGATCAGAACTGTGAGTAGGAATAAACCTATTTTCTTTGAAGCGTAGGCAGTGGAATTGTATTATTAGCAGAAGAAAATGGACAGAGATAGATAGAGATGGGAATTTATCATGAATTCATGGGAGAGCAACAATGGTAGCAGGTGTGGGAGATTGGAAATCCTTGTGGTGTTCTGGATATTAGGATCAATTGTTCACTCGTGTTCAAATCTTGGCAGGTGGAGAAGCTGTTTATCATTTTATGTCCTCACAGGCATCTCACCTCTCAGGTCTTTGGTTTCACAGCCATTTTACCCTGCCCAGTCTAGGTTCCAAAAATTATATAATTGATGTCCTTCAGTTTGAATAAATATGGATGCATTTAAAAAAATAAAAAGGCCCACAGAATCTCCAGTGCTGATTTAAAATTTCTTAGTGTTTATTGTGGTAATAAACACTAAGAAATAGATAATACAGGACCATACTCTAAAACTGCTTTGGCACTTGAACCAAAGAAAATAAAAATAAATCAGAAACGAAATTTCACCAATGGCCTGAGTCTACAAGGAAAGTGAAATATTGTTTTTAAAAATTATTTTTTCCTCAAGATACTTGTACTTGTTTAGTGAGTATTCAGGGCATACATAGTAGGATGTGTGTACTTCTTGATCAGTGGTGGTGGAAGACCTAGCTGCTAAACAAAGTCTGAGTCTGAGCTTTGCCACATAGCATCTGAATGGGAGACCTACTTTTGTCCGTGGCCTTTCCACTTGTGGCCCTTCCACTTGTGGCCCATTGCTCCTCTTCCTGTTCTCTGGGGTAGAAAGAAAGATAGAAAAGCAGACTCCATGTCCTCAGTTCCTTCTTCATCTGAGTCCCCTCCCGCCACAGAGACAGGGAGCTCTCTGTCAGCTTCTGCTGCTCTTATTCTGGGAAGGCACATGGCTGTTACATACACTGAGATTCAGTGAGGTTGCTTTGGTTCTATTTTATCTGATTTCTTACTTTGTACCTCATTTTTAGGTTATATTTTTTTCTTCTGGATTTAAGAAACACAGCAATCTCCTATTGAACAGAGAGCCATGTCTTGTAAGGTATTCTTGTTAGGTCCACCACCACTTACTGAGGATTTGTTCATTTCTAGGCATCGTGCTAAGTGCTGAAGTACAGAGTTGCTTTTAGCCGCAGCACCTGCCCTGTGAGGACCAGAGCCCTGTCCTGTGGTTGGTGTGAAGTCAGGCGGAGGGCTGGCTTCCGGGACTCCAGAGGAGCTCTGGTGTACTGTGGTCACACCAACAGCAGGACAAGGGGAGTGACTGGGAAGGTGGCTCCTGCCTCGAGGACGTCACGGCCTGATGCTCATGGCAGATGCAACCATTATTCTTTCTAAATGTAAAATTGAGATTATAAAAATAGTAAGTTCAATGTAGATAATTTAAGAACACAAAATGTGTTCCTAAGGAAATATAAAACCACAGAAGTTAGCCGAGCGTAATGACATTTTGATGTATAGTGATGCAAAAAATAGTGTCAGTGTTAAGAGCACAGGATTTTGGCTCTCGAAACAGATCTTTGTGCTGCTCCTTAGTTGTACACCTTCAGACAAACTGCTCAAACTTTTTGCACTTCTGTTTCCTTGTCCAGGAAATGGCAGTCACAATAGTCCCATTTTCTAAGGTTACTACCTAATGCAAAGCACGTCATAGAATGATGCTTGCTTGAACAATTTGTGTTAAGTACTGTTTTCTTTTCCGGCCATGTTGTGTACATGCGTTCATAAGTAGTACTGTGTCACTTGGCAACTGGGACATGCACTGAGAAATGCTTTATTTTTTTCCCATAGTTTTATTGAGAAATAAATAGCAATGAGACAGTTTCAAGTCAAATTGGCAGGACAGTTCCAATATGAGGTAACTTAGTCTATGTACCAGCATCAGAACACACCGCCAAAGACGTACATGGCCTAGATTGTGGATACGTGACTTTTTATTCTGCTTGGGAAATGCTGAATAAAGAGGAATTACATTATTTTGGGATGTATATAAAGCATAACTAATGTATATAAGTTTAAAACAGACACAGACAGAGAGACAGATAGACAGACAGACAGACAGACAGACAGACACACACACACACACGCACACACGGTGGTTCTCAGTTCACACTTTTGTCTGCAAACAATTTGGCAAAATTTTGCTTCACTGGGTGACCACGGCCATCTTTCCTACACAGACACAAACGCAGTCATCTTTTCCAAACTCATAGAACACGTCGAGCCCATGGACTGAGGCACCACTGCCTGTATCAGTCCCACAAGTGCATGTAATGCCTGATGCCCGAGGGCCTTGGTGCCGCTGTGTCAGGTGCGGGGGAGGGGTCGGGGGACTAGCACTGCACTGTCTGCTGCCCTGCCGCCCTGTGCACCCTCCTGCTGGTTCGCTGTGCAGTTTGCCCCCGAGCTGCAGCAGCTGAGCCAAGAGAACCGTCATCAGAAGTTGCGCAATCACATTACAAGTCTAGGGTCTGTGTCCCTAGCTGCCCAGGGCTACATGCAACTGCGGGCTGTGGGCTGCACGCTCTAGCAGTCCGTCACTCATGTGGCCTCTGGAAATCATGAGGACGCTTCGTAAACACAAGATGCTTACCAGGATAACAGAGCACACCGTTTTACAGTAAACTATCTAACAATTAGAAGGAGGGGGCTGAAGATATAGCTCTGTGGCATAAGCTCCTGCCTGGCAAGCACAAGGTCCTGAGTTCAATTCCCAGTACCACAAAAGAAAAACAAAATTAGGAGTACACTCTCAAGTAGTAATTAAAAATATAGCAGGCACAGTGGTGCACACCTATACTCCCAACACTCAGGAGGCTGAGGCAGGAGGATCACCAAGAGTTCAAGGCCAGTCTGAATTACATAGAAAGACCCTGACTTAAAACACAAATAAGAGATAGTATAGTACAGTGAATACAGAAAGCAGTAGCATAGTTTTTTTTATCATGAACAAATAGTAATCGCTGTACTAATTGTAGGTGCTGTGTTTTCATATGTCTGGCAGTACTGTAGGAGTGAGCATTGCTCCAAGCACACGAGTAATGCTTTGCATGATGACATTATGCTGGCTCCATGGAATAGGCCCTTTTCGGTTCCATAGTCATCTTATGGGACCATTGTCCTGTACATGGTCCATAGCTGAATAAAACATCATTATGTGGCACATGTGTATAATTGAGATTAGACACAGATACTTTCTTTCAAAATAAGATTTTAAATCTCTGTCGTGAGATTGTAAGTTGAATTATGGAACATACGTGATGCTATTTCCATCTCGATTTTATAAGTAATGCTTCAGGGCTGGTGAGATGGCTCAGTGGTCTAAAGCACCTACTTAGAACAAGCTTAGCAAAGCACAGGGACCGCCGTTCAATCCCCCAGCACCACATGCCAGCCAGCCCCGCCCCCTGGTGGGCTGAGCTGGCAAAAAAAAAAAAAAAAAAAAAGTAATGCTCCACTTCCGTATATCTTTGCCCAGTTTTAATCATCAGTATGGATGCATTGCTAGAAGTGGGTTTTCTGGGTAAAAAGATCATAAACATTTTTCAGGCTCCTGATAATAACGCCCACTGCTCTAGCAGACTTCATCAGTGTGCATTTCTACTAAATGGGTGAGAAAGTGCTTATATAAGGGCAAGCTTAGCATGCCCTGTGGCCCCCATGGGACAGGTGAGTGTGGATTCTGGAGAGTCCTGCAGGCAGATAGCTCTCTCCTCATCAGCTCTGCCTGTCCTCTGCGTGCCCTGGGTCAGTCAGTCCACAGATACAGCACAAACATCTCCCAGAAGCCAGTTTTCATTTACTGGGGGACTTTCCTTTTGGGTGATCTCTGTAGGTGTCTGTTGATTGTAAGTTTTGTGACTTGAACAGGCGCTGTCCTGTTGAGCTGATTTTGTTGCTGGTAGTCAGAGTACTCAAAGGGCTAGATTTTCCTTTTGTCCCTGGTCCTGTGCTGCTCATTTTAAAAGAGACATTTACAAAAGGCTTATAATCCCAGGTGCTTAGGAGGCAGAGGCAGGAAGGTTACAAGTTTGAAGCCAAGTTTGAAATTTAGTTAGACTCTGTTTCAAAATTAAAAAAAAAAATGAATAGAATGCGCTGGAGATAGAGTGGCAAAGTGTCTCTGGGTTCAATCCACAATATAGGAAAGAAAAGAGAAGGAAGTCATTGAAGAGCTGAAAGTATGTTTTTTTCTCAGAGAAGAGCAACTTGGCTCCCCAAGTGACTTCCTTTGCTGCAGGCTGTGGGGCTTCCTGTGACTGACATGCTCTTCCCAAGTCAGTAACATGCTTGGGAGAAGCAGGGTAACATGTCACTCATCACTCCAGTGGTGCTCCTCTGTGGCAGCTCTTCAAACTCCACCCAGGGGAATCCCACCAGGACCTCAGGAACCCAGTGAAGTTTACTCCCAAAGTTTCCTTCAACAGAGAACAGGATAAATCCTGAGGGCATTTCACTGACCTTCTCAGACCAAAAAGCTACAACTCTTGTTGCACAGGTCCTGCTTTACCTTGGTCTTAACCATCCAGTAGAAAAGTATGAAGACGAAATATAGGAAGTAAAGCCATGTTGTTATGGTGAGCTGTGGGGGACTCAGGTCAATAATTTCTGACATTGCCAGTTAAACAGAAGACCCAATGCTACTATGGGCTACTGGACTCTTTTAGAATATTTTGCTGAGTTTGCACACCTATAATATTCAACAACGGAACTTAAAAAAATTGGGATATAACTATGAATGTCCATTTTGTATCTGTGTATTCAAAGTGGTTGGGATAGATATATAGTTGCATTCTCTTAATGAATAGAATGATTTGTTCTAATGGTGTTTGTAAGTAGGATCACAAGTCTGCATCTTGTACAGCAATTAACCACTAAGAAGAATATATGCAGTGTATTATTTGTTGAAACTGTACTTTCGATTTGATTTGAAACTGTCTCATTGCTATATGTTTATCAATAAAACTTTGAAAAAACAAAAACAAAACAAAACAAAAAAAAAACAGAGAACAGACACTGGGCTCCTTGGTGCAGCTAGGTCCAGGAGTCTGCTCCAAGGACGACTCAGAACAAGCATGTGATCTGGGGGTGGGGAACTAGCAGGGAAGTTCATTCTTTAAAATTGCCTTCCCCAGTAGAGGGCTGGGGAAATAGTTTAGTGGTATGAGTGCCTACCTGGCAAGTACAAAGTCCTGAGTTTGATCCCCAGTACAAAAATAAAAAATAACGACAGTAGTGATAAATGCAACTTAGAATGCGTCATTCATTTTCATTTCGATAGGTGAAGCATCAGTCCTTTTGGTTGGAATTGAGGGAGTGAATCACTGAGCTAGAGAGTGGAGCCTTCATTCTCAGTGAAAGCCAAGAACTCAGGCCTTCCTGGCAACATCTTGGTGCTGGGGTCTTTAGCATTCCAACTTGCAAGTCCTCTGGGGACCCTGGGTGGTCAGCTGGGAAAGCCTATCTTCTTTTGCACCTAGCAATGTAGTTCAGATTATTGATGTTGACAACTAAAACAATCATTTCAAATATCTTTAGTAATAAATTTGTTAGTTCCATTACCTGTTGAAACAAGCCTTGGAGGGCTTCAGAAATATGATCAGTTTAGAGATGATAGAAATATTGTGAAAGGCTGAACAAGTAATGTGCCTATGTCAAACTTCTTATGCTTTTTTAAAATTAATTTTATTGAGAAATAAATAGCAATGAGACAGTTTCAAAACCAATTAATAGGACAGTTTTAGTCATTAATACACTGCATATTGTCTTTGTAGTGGTTATTCATAGTACAAGATGCAGACATGATATCCTATCTAAACACTATTAGTACAAATCTTTCTTCTCATTGCATTAAGAGAAAGCAGCTGTATATCTATCCTAACTATTTTGTATATACAAATACAAAATGGTCCTTCATTTGTATCCCCTTTTCTTGTTTAGTTTTGTCAGAGATGGGTATTCCATTGCCATTTTAATATTGTAAGTATGTGAATTCAGCAAAATAATCCAGTATGCTCCAGTAGTCCATAACAGTAGTGGGTTATCTGAAGGTCTTATTCATTAGAGTACCCATTCAGCAGCAATGTTCTCCCCAACAATCCAGCTATTGATGCAATTTGTGGAAAAAATAGAAATTAAAGGGACCTTGATTTTGTGTTTTTAATAGCATTTTTTCCACCAAATTATGAAAATAAGACATGCCTAAGGCAGAGAACTTGGAAACTACGAGAAAGCCACCAGGAAAAATAATCTCCCAGGTAATCATAATTTCATCCCATAAAAGTACTCATTGTCAACATTTTGGCAAAAGTATTTAATTAAAGAGATTTTTAGAAAAGATGTCTGTTTACCACCCCTCCTTTTCTCCTCACCATCAGTGTTTTGAAAAACTGAACTCCTCCTGATTCACTCCAGGAAAATATCTCTGAAGGACAGTCCACTGACAGTGATTTCTCTTTCACACAAACCTTGAAGTTAGGAAATTTTTGTGCTGCTTTTGAGCACTAGGCCAAGAGTAAGAGATGTTTGGTTTCTAGTTTAAGTTCTGCTGTTTATTTAGTAATGGGGTGACCCCAGTCGAGCCCAAACTCTCTGCCCTGCCTGAAAGCTTTCCTCAAGCTCTTGAATTTGACAACCCCAGGGACTTCTCCTTTTTGAGCTTCTGTTTCTCAAAAATTACAATAGTTGGACTCAGTGGTTTAGAATTTTCTTCACATTTAAAAAAAATTACTTTTATACTTTAACAGACTTTCCATTTTAGAAGAGAGCTAAGTTCACAGCAAAATGGAGTAGCAAGTGCCATAGAACCCCACGTGCATGACCTCCATGACTGTGGATATCCCCGCTAGGGGATGCGGATTGTTACAGTTCACAAGCCCATGCTGAATCATCATTATCACTGATCCCTAGTTTACATTAGGCTTCTCCCTGGAGGTTGTACATTCTATAGTTTTTGATGATTTTATCCACTATTGTATTATCACACAGTATAGTTTCACTGCCCTAAAATCATAGGAGTTCCACTTATTCATTCTTCCCTGCACCCAACTCCTGGTCTTTTCACTGTCTCCATATTTGCCTTTTCCCAGAATATCAGAGAGCTGGAAGCATAAGGCTTTGTTGAGATGGGCTTCTTGCACTTAGTGATGTGCAGCTGAGTCTCTTCTGTCTTTGCATGCTTAGTAGCTCCTTTGCGCATAGCACCGAGTGACATCCCATTACTTGATTTCCAGCGCAGCTTACGCATTCACATACTAAAAGACCTCTTGGCTACATCCAGGTTTTGTCAATTGGGAATAAAGCTACTAGAAATAGTCACATAAAGGTTTTCATGGAGGAATAATTTTAAGTTTCATTGGGTAAATACTAAGTTCCATGGCTGGTTGTATTATAAGGGTATATTCAGTTTATAAGAAGCTGGCAAAATATAGTCCAAAGTGATGGTGCCATTTACATTTCTACCAGCAATATGTGAGAAATCCTGTCCTTCTCTATTCTTGTCTGAATTTGGAGTGGTCAGTGTTCTTGGTTTAGGGTATTCTAAGAGATGCGTAGTGGTATTTCAATATTGTTTTCATTTGAAATTTCCTAATTATATGTCACACTAAGCATCTTTATGTATACACAGTTGCCAAGTTGTATACTGTATTTTACTTGGTGAGGTATCTATTAAAGCCTCTGATTCATTATTCAATTGATTTTATTTATTTTTCCTAATTGTTGAATTTGAATAGTCCTTTGTATGTTTTGGATAATAGTCTTTTATTGGATATGTCTTCTGCAAACATTTTTTTGCTTTCTCTGGCTCCTCCTTTCCTTCTCTAGGGATTAGTGGATTTTACACTTTTTTGATGAAACTAAGTGCTACAAAAAGAGTCTTAGGGTTGCCAGAGGATAGAAACACAGGGTAGTAAGATGAATCAGAGTAAGCAGGCCCAGGCTTCCCATTGTTTCTCCTGACTTAATCACAGAAGTCTGACTACAATTTATAGAGGAGGGCTTCATATAAGGTTCACATTTTTTGTCTTATTTGTCTTTTTTTTTTTTTTTTTTTTTTTTTTTTTTTTTAGGGAAGAGTCTACAGGGTGTTCAGGATCTCACTACTAGATCCTACTCATAGTAACCTGCCTGTTTACAGCCTCCCAAGAGCTGGGATTAAAGGCATGCGCTACCATACCCAGTCTAAGGTTCACATTTTTTTAAAGAAAGAGTTCTTATCTTTGAAATTGTTTAAAAACCAGTATACTAACCAGTCTTAAGGCATCTTTAGGATTCATAGTTCTGGAATCCTATGTTTTCATTTTTTGCAATACAGTATGTATATTTTTTCCATACAGAAAAGATAAGATGAATGTTACATTCATGTAATAGCCTTCAGTTCAGTTTTTATTCACTCCGTTACTCACTTAAGATGATGAAAATAATGTCACGAACATGCATCACCTACATGCCTACTTATTGCTTGAAAACAGGAATTTTGGCATCATTCTTCTTTTCTAAAACAGTCACAGTGAATAAAGAAAAAGAGAAAATGTATCTGAAGGTTTGTGACTCAGGAATTAAACGTGCAGATGAGAACCAAGCATGTGACCTCCCTTGTTAGGTCCTGGGGCCAGATCTCATGGAGCTGTTCTGATCAGGACAGTGTGGACATGATGTGCACAGAGGCTAAATTCTTAGACCATTTGCCACTTCTTCTGGATTTAAGGCGAAGTCATATGAACGTTGAGTGATGTTTTAAAACCCCTTCTAGGGGCCAGCGAGATAGCTCAGCAGACTAAAGCACCTATTTGGACATGTTAAGGTAGGTGCAGGGACCACTGTTCAATCCCTGGCACCACATGCCATGCCAGCCCCGCCCCCAGGGCAGACTAAGTCAGCCACAGAGTTTGGGCATGGTGGTGCACACCTTCAATCCAAGCACTGGGGAGGCTGAAAACAGGGGGATCACTGTGACTCTGAGCTGCATAGTAAGACCCTGTAACAACCAAATACATTTAAAATACAAATAAATAAAAATAAATAAAACTACTTCTTTCATAATTAACATTGTTGTTTGATCTAGCAGGGATAAAGGGGCAATTTAGCCATTACTTTTGTCATGTTACCTAGTCCATAGGGATTTGAAATGGCTTTACCAAATTTCATACGATGTAAAGGGGTAAATTAATAGTTGAACAAATTTGTATAAAGGGAGAATAATATGAATAAAATAAATCCAGGAGTCAGATTGGCACCCAGGAGTGCCTCTGTACACTTCCTAGGATGGGCCTCAAATTTGGCTCTAAATTTCATTTGCCTGGCCAAACCAAAGAGAACACATTCCGTTGTAAGGTTCAGAGACTTTAATAAAATTAAAATTAAAAAGACCAGTTGTTCAACATAAAAATTCTCCTTCAGGAAAATTACTAAAAAGTTGACTTCTAACAAGCAGGACTTAATAAGAATCGTATAGCTGAGGATTCAATCACTTGTTCCCTGGTGTTAAACTACAGTACAGATATTTTGGGCTGCTGTTTAGGACTTGCTTTTGCATTCTGATGATTAGTTAGACAGTAGTTAAGACCCAGACTTGCCTATGAAAACTGCTAAGCACACATGTTTCTGATAGGATGAGCTTAAGCCAGTATGATGAGCCTAAGCCAAAACATTTGGAGACAGTAGAACTTATAACCTGGAGCAGGAACTATCCAAATGCCAGCACCTCTCATGGTATGCCAGAGTAGGAGTCATGTCCAATCTGGTTATTTCTGGTCACTTTCTTCTCCAAGGCTCTGATATGGATGACCCAGATGGCCTAGTCACTGCTCTGAGCAATAAATCATGCCAGAACTTCACCACTAAAAGCGAAGTTTGGTCCTGAACTTAGTGCACAGAGAGAATGTCTCTTTTGTACAATGTCAAGGACCTCAAATCAAAGGACTGACAAACTAAGGGTCATTTGATAGTTGTGCACTGAATCTGCCTTGAGGGGTCTTTATTCATATGCTCCCAATTGATGCCACTTATTGGCTGGGACATCAAGGGAAGCTGTCATCTGGGAGTCCCATGTCTATAACATGGCACACTGGAGCTCTTGCAAGGCAGTGAGGCCTCCTGAAGCACGAGCCCTTGCTGAGAAGCTGCCTTTCATGACATACGATTTGAAGTCCCACAGGCTCACTGCTAGCCCATTCTGTTGACTATGAGTGAATCAGGAATCATAGGAAGAGTATGAAGATTCCCTTGTAGACAAGCATGCAGTAGGGGATACTGGTGTAGTCATCTTTGGAAAAGAAAATGTCTTACTGTGTCAGAGCTGCTTCCTGCTGTGTTATTTTTCCATGAACCTTGAAATAATAGCAAGAAAAGTTAGGTTCAGGGAAACAAATTCATCCAAGTATTTTCATTTTCAACTTCCAAAAGGAAAAGGAAATGGTTAGGGCATCCTGAGCCCAGGCCAGCTTTCTGGGGCTCAGAGTCCCACATGGAACGGTGTGCAAGCTGCTCTATGATAGGAGCACAGCCCATTTTCACCAAGCGTGTCTTGGGGGCCTCTGCTTTCTCATCTGGAAGGATAGAAATGGAAGAAAGAATAGGAAATTCAAAAACATGAATGCTCCTTGACATATTACACATACAACTAATAAAACTAATAACGATAACTAATAAAACGAATAACTAATAAAATTACAGATATAACTAATAAAAATAAACCTCTTAAGCAAAATGGGTATCTATATCAACTTTTTCCTAAATGGTGCTAGGTTATGTGTTATACAATACGTCATATATAACAGGGGAACACATAGCTGCCACTTAAATTTAAAAGAAATGTTCACATTGAAGATTCTTTTCAAGTCAACTGGTTCCATCATTTTACCATCTGAAGACTTTGTTAAGAGATTTCTCTTCTGAGTCAGCTCGAATGTGTTGCTGTACCATGTTTTTACCTTCTAGAACATCTAGTACATTTCACTAAAAAATTATATAAAATTAACAAATGTCACTGAATCAGACATGTGTGGTTTTATAATCATGAGTGCCAAGAGGCCACTTATAGGGATACAGTCATCCTAAGTGAAAAAGGACACTGTGTCCATACATCATAATTTCTCTGTCCTTAAGAGACCAGTGTGTCTCAGAGAAGACTCTGACAAGTGTGTGATCTTATGCACACTAGAGTCATAGTACACATTTGTGCAAACATGAGTAGGTTCATGAGTAGGGTCATGAGTAGGTTCTTCACCTTCCAGGTAAATAACTACGCATCAATAAAAGGGCAGAAGTTCCCTATCTGATAACAAATATTTCCCAATATAATATACTTCTTGTTCAAACCAGAAGATTTGGATTTAGTCCCTTCATGGCAGAAGGAATCTCTGTAGCACCCTTGGTAATGTTGGAGGCTGTGTTTCTGAATCACATCAAGCAGAAGATTAAAATGTTTTGAGTTTTCCCTCAGTTTTCTGAACAAATGGATTGCTAGGAAGTATGTTAACTTGAGAATGCATGGTTAACAAGACTGAACGACTAAAGAGTTCTACTATTGAGATTGTGGGATTATTTAAAGGGTGGCAGCATTGGAATTTAGAAAGATAAATAATTTCTAAGTAAACTCTGTAGCCCAAGATCCTAAAAAATATAAAAAATGACTGTCCTGGCCCCACCCCCAGGCTAGCTGAGCTGGCTATGGAGACCCGACATGGTGGCACACGCCTGTAATCCCAGTGCTGGGGAGGCTGATACAGGAGGATCACTATGAGTCTGAGCTGCACAAAATACATTAAAAAATGTACCAAATACATTTTAAAAATGTAGAAAATGGGAGCAGGCAGAGTGGCAAGCTCCTGTAGCTCCTACTACTTGAAGGGATGAGGTAGGAGAATTGTAAGCTCAGGCTGGACAGCACGGACAAGACAGCAAGAGCCCGCCTCACAAAAACAACTGAGTAAATAAATAAACAAACGCACATCAGCAGCGGGAGAGATGCAAAGCCTCTCTTGAACATTTCTTTTCTGACACATGAATTAATTTAGCCATTCGTAAGTCACATAATAATTATCATCCTGCATTAAAGTAGGCATCTGTTATAACAAATCAGCTCCAAATTGTATGGTATGTAGTTCAAACACCTAGAGATTTATTTATTTGTTTGTTTCCTTAATAATACTGGATCCAGGAACATATTAATGTCAGGTACATTGTGAAATAGTTATTTAATCTCTTCCATCTCCTGGCATACCACTCTGAAAATCTTTGGAAACTCTAAAGTGCTAATGAGTTTACTTACTGGCCGGCAACCCTGTGGTAGCTTTAGGATGTGGGATGGTCCCTGGAAAGACCAGGGCAGGATTACAGGGCTGAAGCCAAATTAATCACCAGTGATTAACTGTGTAAGCAATCATGCCCCTGTAATCCCCAAAGAGCAAGACTTGGAGTTTCAGGGTAGCTGAGCGTGTGGAGGTCCCTGGAAGGGGGTGCCTCTGGAGAGGGCATGGAAGCTTCATGCTCCTTCTGCAGCTTGTGTTAGGCATCCTCAGTTCAGTAACTCTTTCCTTTTGAATGAGTTCATTCCCTTTTCCCAGTATGTATTGCACCCTTCAGATTCTATCTTTCTCTTTCATGTTCTCACACTATGGAAACAATGCAATATTTGCACATGCAGGTCTGATTTATTTCACTTAAGAGTGTGTTCTCTAGTTGCATCCATTTACTGACAAAAGATGCATATTTATCCTATTTTATAGCTGAAGAATACTCCATTGTGTAAAAATACCACATCCTATTCATCCATTCTTCAGTTGATGGGCAACTGGGTTGTTTCCAAGGTTAGCTATGACAAATTGTGCTGCTGTAAACATAGGTGCACACATATTACTGGGTATGAGATTTTCAGTTCTTCTGGAAAAGTACTCAGGAGGGGAATAGCTGGCTTGAATGAGACCTCCAGTCATAGCTTCTTAAGGAATTTGCACACTGATTTCCATAGTGGTTGTACCAGTCTGCACTCCCACCAATAGTGCAAAAGGTTTCCTTTTGCTTCACAACCTCTCCAGCATTTGTTATTGGCTGATTTCTTGATGTTAGCCACTCATTCTGGGGTGCAATGGGATCCCAGTGTTGTTTTAATTTGCATTTCTTGAATGACCAATGGTGTTGAACATTTTTTTTTATATATTTACTTGCCATTTGTATTTCTTCCTCTGAGAAGTATATATTCATTTCAGATGCCCACTTTTGGATTGGGTCTTTGAATTTGGGGAGCTTGATTTTTTTAGAATTCTTTATATGTTCTAGATAGAAGGCGTTTGTCAGAGGGATAGTAGCTATAATTTTTTCCCAGTTTGTGGGTTTTCTTTTTTACTCTGTTGGAGATTTGCTTTGAAGTACAGAGACTTAAAAAAGATGGGATCCCAGTTGTTGACTCTTTGAATTATTTCCTGTGCAGTTTGGTGTTTGTTCATGAACTCTCTACATACCCCTATGTCTTTGAGATAAGCTTTAGTGTCTTGTAGTGTGAGAGAAGAGAGAAAATAGTTTGTTTTCCAGCTCAGTATTATATAAATGATCATTCAGGACTTCAGCATGATTAGGGCTCTGCCATTTTAATTGCATGGTTTCCAAGGACACTTTAAGAATTGTCTCCATTCTAACCAATTGGACAGAAAGGAGGAAAATGCAAATAGGATCACCACTTGGCAAGAAAATCTATGGAAAAGACATCTTCTTAAAGTAAGTATCATGATAGGGCACTATTCATGGAACAAATATAGAGTCCAAGCAAGGTGTTACATTTCAGTAGCCGTGGTAGAAGAAAACCAAGATCCCGTGATTTGTCTTCCTGGATGCTTATAACCCATTAGTGGAATTTCTTTTTCCAAAGCACAGATATCAAATTCTGTGCCTGGCACCCAGGCATTGGGTCTGGGTGAGAGTTGGGCAGCTGGATCTTGTAAGACTCTACAAGACAGTCTGATAGCCAGCCAAGGTTGGGAATCGCACACATCCAAGAAGATCACCTGGAATCAGTATAATATACATATACCTTTGACTATCCTGAAATGAAATAAATAGATAATAGCTCACCTATGCACATGAGTTTTTAGAAAATCAATGTACGATCAGAGAATGTTATACTTACTTAAAAATAAAATGGTATATATTTCATTACAGATATTCAGACTTGACAAAAATAGAACACATAATAAAGTGTTAAAATGCTTATATATGCTTGGATACAAGCACATGATCAAAAGCCTTTGATCATGGCAAAGTCATATAAACATTTGAAGAAGGCTCTCAGAATAAGAAAACCAAAAAGTAACTAAAGCATATTTGTGTAGGACAGGAGAGGAAGTAAGTTAAGTTGACTTAGTAATAACATTACAAGGAAAACTAAAGACTGTCAAAGTGAAAAAAAATTGAAGGAGTCATTTTGCAGTGAACGTGGGCTTTATCAGAACTGTATTGATTCCCTTTGTTATGAGGTAGGGCGAGGAAACAACAGCATCTATATTAATGGAACATGATGTATAAGATATTTAAGATCTTAAGAAACACACTTTAATATCTTACTACCAGCAAGACAGATGGAGATCTCAAACTTCAAAAGGACTTAGAGACCGAATCATTTATATAAGCAAAGGACAAGCGGGGATAGATTGGAAAAAGAAACAGGGATACATAAAATAGCCTGTTGAAAAGTGTGTATGGAAATTCAGGAGAAAATCCCAATGCAAAATAGAAAGAGAAAAACCGTAACTAGTTTAAATAGGTACTTCTTGCTGGGGATTTAGCTCAGTGGTAGAATGCTTGTCTAGCAAGCTAGAATCCCTATGTTTGGTCCTCAGGACCAAATTATAAAATAAATAAATAAACAAATAAACATGTACTTTTCACAAAATAGATTTCTCACCATGTTACAAAATTACTTAAAATGTAGAGAAGGCAATAAACCACACAATGTTTCATTGATGTACATGATTGTACAATGTTTTGAGAAGAATCTTATTTTCCTATGTATATTTACAGGTATTGTGCACTGCTTGGAGCACCTACACAATTGCACTGGAAGTATTTTAATGAAATATATACTTTAAAAATTTAAATAAAATCCTCAATTGACAGGTTGCATAAAAGGAAGTTTTTTAAAATTAATTTTGATAAAAATCGGTTCTGTTTAAACTACCCTTTCTCAAAACCGGTTTGCATAATGTAGCCTTTTAAGAGCTTTCTGAAACACAGGCTTTTTTCCTTCTTTGTTTGCCTACTGAGCTATATCCCTAGTTCACTTTTCAGAACTCTTCACTTCAAATTTTCTGTTTGCAATAAAGCATTCAGTAGGACTTTCTGGAGATACGGAGCTAGGGCAGATGCTCCGTGACTTGGGACTGCCCCACATATGGTAGGACATCTGGCAAGCCTGCCTGCTGACAGCAGCAAGCACAGAAATGTCCAGACACCTCGCTATGGATGGTACCCAGCCCGTGAATGACGACAATCATGGGATGATCAAACCGTCAGCCAGCAAGGCCAACTGCACAAACGTGTTCTGTGGTTGTAGAAGCAGGAAAGCCAAGAATCAGCTGGGGTGCTGATTCATCGCGGGGTCCGCGGTGCACATGGGAATCCCTCCTCACCCACGCTGAGTGACAGCACCCTGGCCCAGATCACGTACAGCTGTGGAGTTAGTCTTCTTTGCCAACTCCTCCCATTTAGTCACCCTTCAGCCCCAGTGCCCTTTCTGTGATTAAGCTGCCATAAACTGAGGTACTCTCCTGCAGCCTACTGTCACATTCTGCCCTTTGGAAACAAGCAACAATAATAAAGCACATGGCACTGCTTCAAGAACGTGTCTGCTACAGTTTTGGGTCCAGGGTCTCTGCATTCAGATGTGCTGCCCCACCCAGGTGGAGGCCAAAGGCAAGGTGGGCAGGGCCACTGGAAGCTGCCTGTGATTCCCTCTGAGAGCAGCCACAGGCAGTGTGCGCAGCAGCTCCCAGGCCCTCCTCCCCTGGCTTCCAGGAGATTTGGTCATCTGGGAAGCAGCTGAGCAGATTCCTGCAGAGCAGGGGTGGAGAGCAAAGCAGGAAGAGAGTGGCTTGGCCGGAGAGAAGACGAGGAAGAGAAGAAGTGGGTTACGCAGAGCCCTAGGGTGCAGCCCTGTTACACACAGGGGCGCCCATCTGGCTCCACTTTCCATTCTTCCCTGCCATAAGGTTTCCCCACAGACTCTTCTTCCTGAATCTGCCAGTGGTGGCCGTAAGATTCAGTGTGAGTAGAAGCTCGATCTGCCAGCCATGCCTCAAGCCTGAGGAATGACGTACAAATTGCTTTTCTTTTATCCCCCCTCATCTTTGGGATTTGAAGCATCCTCCAGGGTGGCAAAAGCCGCCTTTTTGCAAGGATCTTTCTGAAGGCCTCACTGTCTGTCTGCTGGCCCTGTGCTGCTGGGAGCTGTGGATGCCACAGCCATCCACCGTGGCAGAGACCACCTGCAATATGGAAATTACCAGCAGCCCGGGGTTTGCTCCTGCTCATTAACAGCAGTTGCCAGCGCACCTGAAGCATTCTGGGAATTGGATTGCTGTTGTTTCTCTAGTAGCTTCTTAAAGAGAACGGACAGCAAACATGGACCAAGTTTTGCCAGAACAATCGAAAAGGATGATGGCTGCTGTTGTCAATTACTGGCATTTCGACAAGATTGTATTTTTATTTTTAAGTATATTTGCACAGCTAGGAAGCATCTGCTGACAACGATGAGATGATAAGCTGTACCTGTGCCAAAACAGGATTAGCAAAACAGGCTTGTTCTGAGAGTGGCCTACATCCTGAGAGTCCGTGTTAAGAACATTCCCTCTCCATAGGCAATCTCTGCTCTCAAAATTTTAACAGTTGAAAGGAAATCAGGCTTGGAATCCCTATCAAATAGCACAGTGATACAATCAGCAAGTTCTCAGTAATTGCTTGCGGGATGCTGGGAGCTGGACACACACACACCTGAGGGAGGACTGGAGAGTCCTGCCATAGGAAAGCCTGGCACGCCCATGTCTGAGTGCCACATCTTTATCTCTACTGGAGAGAGCATCATGACGCCGACCTTTAGATGACTGAAGTTTCAGCACTGATGGGCACACAGCAGGGAAAGAAAGGAGGATCAAAGGTCACCTTCTTGGACAGGAACCCTCTGCTCTTTGACCCTTGATTTTACAGTTGTCTTAAACAAGAAAGGGCTGGTGGAGGAGTGAGGCCAGAATCCTGGGTGGTAAGAAAAAGGGAAATTGGTAGAAATTGCATCATTCGAATTGGACTAACTCGGCTTTGTGGCCTGGGCAGGTTCCCAGGATGTCCGGCCCATGGCAGGACCTCTAGGAGATGAGGCTGGAGTGTGGATGATGACACAGAAGCCAGAACTGGAGAGACAGAGCCAATGGGGAGCTCAGCTGAGGCGCTCCCCCCCACCCGTATACTACCCTGCACCCTGCACCCTGCTCCCTACTCCCTCTAAGTCAACCCACTTGGCCACTGGATATTTGCCGATTTTTCTGACGGATACATTCTTTCTCTGCCAACATCCCACACAGAACCAAAGTGAAGCAATCTAGCAATTTCTTACTTAGCCTACTGCCTGCTTTCTTATTCTGTCTCCAGTTTGCTTTGGATCAGTGTGTATCAAGATGCCAAAAACTATATAATTTTCTTTAGTGGCACATGATGGAGATGCTGATAACTTTGCTTTTGTTGTTGTTGTTGTTTTGTTTTAAACCATAGCCGTTTTCCATTCTGGGCAGTTATGATTCAGTTTACTATGAGTTTCATGTGTTCTCTTCATTCCTGTCCCACGGGTTGTTGTATGGGAGCAATTTCACCGTACTACCTTGTAAGTTGGGACTGATAAACTTGGGTGCTTTTGTCTTGACAACAGGGGGAAGAAGTGAGGAGAGAGCATGTGAAATGATCTAGGGGTCTGAATAAATCTAGACCCAAAACGTGTTACTGCATATTTATAATCTGGAGCAAAATACTGTGTCACTGATCCTTGTAAGATGCTATGATAGGCAGGAGGAGCTTATTTCTGCGGATTTCAGTTGGTTGAGTCTATCTCTGTCATCCCAAGACAAGCATGCACCAGCCTGCCCTCCTCTTGCTGTCATCAGTCCTCCCTGTCTTGTCACTCACCTTCTTCCCATCCTGAGCAGGGGCTCACAACTTACTGAAAGTTAAGATTTTTTTTGGTTACAAGTAACAGCCAATTCACATTCTCTTAATCCAAGAAAGAATCAGTTGAATCACACATTAGGAAGGATTTTATAAAAGCTCAAAGGTGTAATGAAAAATATATAAGAATTAGGACGTTGTGGCTGCATCTGGACTCTCCCTCCTCCGTATGTAGAACTCTAAGCTCACTTACTATTGCTCGGCTCTTTCTGCAGAGGGAGGTGCACATGTTGGGAAGAGCCCCATCAGGGTCCTGTGCAACATTCTCATTTCCCAGCCGAGCAACCTGAGAGGAAAGAGTTATTGGCTCACAACCTCTATGTACAGTCCCAGAAGAGGGCTCTTATTTCCTGAATGGGGAATGGTTTTGTCAGAACAGAGTGCCATGGTGACCTGGGATTCAGTCCCAAGCCTACCTTGGCACAGAGTACAGAAGAGAAAGAGAGCGAACCTGTCAGGCAATAGACACAGCTCTTTCCAACGCCCCCTGTACCACCCATATTGTAATCTTTTCGGCTAACATTCGAAAGTGTTTAGGCCACGAACCTCACCAGAAACAGAAGCAAAGTAAATCCTACCTGGAAAAATCACCTTCCAATGACTTACGCAGTTGCTCATCACCCTCTCTGAGGCTCACTCATGTCTCCTGAGTGAGAGGCTACCTTTTCATTGCCACATATGGCCCTGACAGATCGGTGCAGTCTAGCTCTGTTGGAGCTGTCTCAACAAGTTCCTTCATCTCACTTCCCCAAGAGGAACAATCATGGCTTCTCTGTAGAGCTCTGTTCAGGATAAAATGGTCAGCTCATGTTGATTGGTCTTGATCAGATAGATTCAAGAAAGGGATACTCTCACTCTAACCCCAAGGCTAACATGTCTTCCCTGGAGGAGATGGGGCCATGCTGACCTTGTGAGCGAGCATTGCAGACGTGCATGCTCATTGAGAATGTCACTAAATTGTTTGGGTGCAAGTGGGTCCAGAATGTTCCTACTGCTTTATTGCTGTTCAGGGAAGGTCCCTGGCTCTACTTATGCCCCATGGATGCTTCCAGTCTCTAGACCTTGTCCTCTTTGAGTCGTTCTCTCTCTTTCTCTTTCTCTCTCTCTCTTTCTCTGCACATTCAGGAGTATACACCTTTCTGTCCAGCACCTTGAAGTCTCTGGAAGAGAAGGACCATATCCACCGGGTCCTGGATAAGATCACAGACACCTTGATCCACCTGATGGCCAAAGCAGGCCTGACTCTGCAGCAGCAGCACCGGCGCCTGGCTCAGCTCCTCCTTATCCTCTCCCACTTCCGGCACATGAGGTGAGACATCCGTGGGGTTCCACAGCAGAGATCTAAAGAGAGCTCACCCAACCCATGCAACAGTTGTCCCAGGAACAGCCTTCTGCTGCATACAGAGGGTGCCCTTGGAACAGCTCCTGCACATCAGAAGCCCATGCTATGGGAGGGCAGAAGAGGAAGGCATTGACTCTGTCTGGGGCATGGGGGCAAATGTTGGAGTACGATATGTATACTTGGTTGGAAGCATGGGCAGGGCCCCATAGCAATGTGGGAAGAGGCCAATCAAAGGAAATGGGTGGCTTGCACCTCCTCTGAAGGCACTGGCTGTATCCCTTAGTGTCCCTTCCTGTGACACACCTTCCTCCACTTAACACTGCAAATCCTTAACACTTGTTAGCCGGATGCCTCTTGGAGAGTAATACTGACTCCACTCCTTGTCACCTTTATTGCCATTACCCTGGGTCTAAGCATAAGTCTCTGTCATTTCCTGTTGGATTTTGGCACCAGCCACCTCCTGCCTCTCATCTGTCCTGGTCAGTTTCCCATGATGCAGTGAGAGTAATCAGTCTAAAATCAAATCAGATCATGTTGTCTTCCTGCTTAGAAATCTTTGAGAGGTTTCTCATGACTTTGAGACAAAGATATAACACTTCATTTTCTTTATATTATTCTGTGTGGGTCCTTGGTAATTTGCTGGGATCTTTTCATTATTTGAGCCTGCAGTATAGCACTCTATGAGTCATCTGGAGGCTCCACTTCAGGCTGCAGTTTAGTGGAGCAGCTCTGGGGGTCACAGTGGGCTCACTTCCACGTCTGCAGGGCCACAGGTGGGACTTGGCTTCAAGCTGCAGATGCATAGCTTGGCCAGCTTACTCTGCCTTTCCTGTCTCCAGTCTCATCCTTCTTGTATTTACAGTTACCTAGGATGTGTTCTCTACAGTGGCAGAGGCGACTGGGGCAACTTCATTTGAATCACTTGGTTATGTCGTGTCCACTAACATTCCATTACCTGAGCAAGTGAGCTGGTAAACCCCAAAGTCAGGGGTCAGGGACACAGGGCAGGGGAGTGAATATTTTGAACATTATTTTAACCTATCATCACTTAGACATCACGCCTTGCAAAAGCACCTACTGACTATTAGAGCCTACTTGGAACTTATGTCCTGTTCTTCCCTATGGTAACTGTCCATTTTACTATCTTCCTGCCTCATTAGTCTGTAAATTCGATGAGGCTGTCATCGCAATCTGTCTTGATTGCTGTGTTTACCCAGTTCAACCTAGCATAGTCCTGGCCACACAGTAAATATACAGAGAATATTTTCTACTGAAGCCAAGGAAGGACATCACTAGAGGAGCTAGAATCTCTAGTGCCAGGAGGTGAAAGAGGCTTCAGTTTATCCCAAATGATCATGACCTTGACTGGACACAGGCGTAGTGCATGTCTTGCATAGCTCTGCCTCCACAAAAGAGGTGAAAAATAGTAGATTCTTTATTGCAGACTCCAAAAAAAACCACAATCATGACAGTAATCTGAAGTGGTGACACTAGAAGGGCAAATACCCATGGGTCACTATGTGACATTGGGCTTACCCCAAGTCCCTAGAAATCAGAAAGAGAGGGCTTCTCTAAGTACCTCTAGGGAAAGGACTGAGATATCCAGAGGTGTAGGACAAGATAATTTAAGTAATCTTCCAATCTTGAGCTCTGTGATTCAGACGGCAAGAAGTTTGTACCATTAAAGACTCAGGTATCACCCTTCCTGGAGACAATCTTACAAAACTGTTAACTTCTTGTAAGCATAGAAATATTTTTTCCTTTGCATCCCCCAGATTTTTATATATGAATATTTACATACATGGAAGTATGTGCTGACAACATTATTATTGATTAAATGAATGATAAAGGAGTGAATCAGTGACTAAAGGACCCATGGTATGTTTTCCTCTGTCCTGTGAACTTGGAATTCATGAGTAAAGGCTTCCACACAGGAGTGACATTGGGCTTACCCCAAGAGTGTTTGGGAGAAACTAGTTACAGTCTCTGCTTACAATTCCCTGAGAATCCTTGTGTAATAGGCGAGGGACTCAGGCTGCCAAGTAGAGTATGTGGCTGCTTCAGAGCAAGCATTTCCAATCCTTTCTTGTCTTTTTCTCTGAAGATTATCCTAGAGAGGGAACCAGAGAATGGACCTGAATAACATAGCCACAGCCTGGCTGTGAGGGTAATCGTTCCCTCGAAGAGAATCTGCTCGCTCCCTCCAAGCTAGGGATTGCAGTAACGTTACAAGAATCACGTGGCACCAGGAATGTTTTCATTTTGTTGGTATGAGCTGCTGATTTTTCAGATTTTTTTTAACTGCTTGCCTGCATTAACAAGCCCAATTAGTTACCAATAGTACCAAGAATATCTACGCTAAATATTTAGTGGCTCTGGCTGATTTAACTGGCAACATATGGTAGAGATCCTAGAAGCAAGTAGTTTCTTCTGGAATTGTGTGAAAAACCAGGGAGAAGCTGTAATCCTTGAGGAAGCTGGAGGCACTTCCTTTACTCCTATTGTTTTCTACTTATGTTTCTCTGTATATTTTTCTCTCTTTCTCCATCACACACACAGTCACACACACACACACACACACACACACACACACGTGTGCACACAATAATATTTTGGTAACTCACTACAGCCAGTCTAAATCATAGACCTGTTTTATTAAGCTTGGCCCTAGCCATATGTTCCTACTCAGAGAATTTAACACCGTATTTCATCTGACTGTAAATGTGATTCATTAGGGTGCACAAGGGAGACACCGCCAGACTCAAGGGGCACTTAACTTTAACAGCATTTTAAATTAAAGAGCAAAGCAAAAACAAAATAACACTTAAACATGTGATTTAGGTTGGCCCACAGTCCTGAAGGCTCTGGGCTGTGTTTCCATGGCAGGGCTCCAACTTGTGCTAGCTTTCCCTCACCAACAATGCAGACCCTTGCTAAGATGTTCTCCTGGTCCTGCCTCCTCTTGGCACATGCTTCTTTTAGAGAAATTTCTACTTATGTAGAGGTTGTTGTCCTCCCATCCCCATCCTGCACTGCATGAGGGACAGAACAGAATCCTTCCTGGTGGAGGAGAGCAGAGGAGGAGCCTGGGAAAAATGTCATGCGCCTACATCTGTCTCCTCCTGGTTGTCCCCTGGTAGCAGGACACTTAGCAAGTTCTTGGTACTGTTCTGGCTGCAATAGAGAACAGGGTGAACAAATCATTGCCCTTGCAGGATTGCCCTTGTAAGTATGCACTAGGGTGTGTGTGTGTGTGTGTGTGTGTGTGTGTGTGTGTGTGTGTGTGTGCTTGGAGCTGGGAAGAACAAACACACACAAATTCAGAGCAGAATTCCACCAAGAAGTGTGTTAGGGAAAAAGAAACAATGTGGAGGACAGCAGCTGAGACTGCAGGGGCCTGAGATCCTTGGCACAGGCTCACAGAAACCTCTCTGAGAAGGTAGCATTGGAGGACCTGGGAGCCCTGTGTGCAGAAGGAGGAGCTGCCATATGCAGGTCCCCTGACTCCAGGAGGACTCAGTTCCTGCAGGGAGCTGGAAGCATGGTTGAGGAGAATGAGCTGAGGGTGGAAGGCAGGAAAAGCTTGTCAAGGGACACTGGGGAAGGTCTGATGATCCTTGGGGCATGTGGGTAGGGCTTTCTGTTTTCTTTTGAGTTGGGTGGGAATCTACTGAGAGGTTTCACAATGGGAATTTCTTGAACTGCTTCACATATAGAGAAACCTCAGTCCTCCTGCTGCATGTCCCAGGTTCTCCTTTTAGATATCATGGTGATAGAGGAGAATGGGGCCTTGTGCCAGAAAGTTGCAGGGAGAGAGTGTGAGGGTGAGACTATCCCCATGGAGGGGCAACTTGAAAACCACAAGGAGGTGAGCCCCACACAATATACTCTGAAGTCCCTCGGCGTTCTTCAGATGTCACCCTAAAATGGATTGTCACGCAGGAGGAAGATTGCATTCCAGGTGTCCTTGCAGTTTCCATTCCCCTTCCTAGGAACTCAGGCCAATCTGGGGCTGGGTTGGATCTAACGTGGTCCTCTCTGTGTCCTCTGTAGTAACAAAGGCATGGAACATCTGTACAGCATGAAGTGCAAGAACGTGGTGCCCCTGTATGACCTGCTGCTGGAGATGCTGGAGGCCCATCGCCTGAACACGCCCTCCAACCCTGTGGGCGGGCCCCCGGAGGAGCCCAGCCAGAGCCAGCTGGCCATGATGGGCTCCTCTTCAGCACATTCCCTGCCAACGTACTACGTTGCCCAGGAAGCAGAGAGCTTCCCCAACACAATCTGAGAGCTCCTGGCTTTCCCAAAGTTCTGAGAATCCCTGCAGCCTTTCACCCATCATGCATCAGTTTAGCAGAACTCTGTCTCCTGCATACACCCTGGCATGCATCCACTGCCAGTGGCTTTCTAGTAAGAGTGGCCATTCATTTGCTTGCTCCGTTCTTAGTGCTATGTCTTCTGTTGGGAACAGCCAAAGGGATTCCAGGGCTAAGTCTTGATAACAGCTCCCTTTCCCCCTTTGCTACATTATTGAGAATGAGGATTCCTGTGGTTCTTCATGACTGAACTCAGCCTATGAGATGACTGCATTGAAGCTACTCATTGAGACCCAGGCCTGGAGAATAGACATTTCACCTCTGCTAAGCACTTTGCAATGGCTCCAAGAATAAGCCTCAGGAAAGGATTTAAAGTGGCTCCTTCAGTTGATGACTTGGAGAAAGCTAACTCAAGGGTTTGTTAGAGCATCCTCTTGTATTCCTATAGTAATGTGCCACTTCGTTAAAGTGATACTTCGACCTTTTTGCTCCATCGCATGGCTTTAGCACGATATTTGGTGATTGTCTGTTCATTTGCCCTATACAAATACAAGATGCACACAGGGAAGGAAGATCCCCTAATTGTCAAGACCATGTCAACTTAAACACTGAAACTTCACGCTTGCTCAAGTCTCCGCTGCTGGTTTCCCAGAGCACTACATATATAGGTCATGGGTTCCAGGTGATCCTTGCTTCCCAAGACCCTATGGGAAACAGCAAGTCAGTTTGAGTTAAGTCACTCCCACACAGAACCATCTCCCCATATATAAGAGACATGTTTTAGTTTTGTTTTTTGGATTTTCCTCCTTTTATAAAAGAAAGCCCTCCATCTCCTGAACTTGCAGCTTTAGGACCTGGTCTTGCGGGGCTTCGCACCTGCCAACAATGGGCGCTCTCTTTGGCTCTTCCTGTGTGGTTTAACCCTGAATTATTTAGAGCCCAGCCATGATCAAGGGCAGTTTAAATGAGCTGGCCCACTGGTGATACTTCTAGATTTTTTTTTTTTTTTTTTTTTGCTTTTGTTTTTCTTTAGCCTGGGGCATGGGACTAAATAGTAAATGTGCATGATGGCTGTGGCTGCTCAAGAGTGGGAGGGTGAGTAAGGGAGAAACTGGCTAAAACTCTGTGGCAGGATCGCCTTTGCTCAGGGTGGCCAGACCACAGGCTGCAGGTGGTTTGTAGCTCACAGCCCCCACACTCCACAGCCAGGCTGCCCTGAAGCCGACTGGGTGGTTTGCCTCTTGTTCAACCCCATGTGGCACTGACTGGAAGAAACAGGATTAGACAACTGAATTCTAAGCCTAGCACATTCCAGGCAAATGGGCAGGGATTGGAAAATTCACTCCCTCAGGCTGCCTGGACCTGGTCAGACTACCCATGCCCTTGGTTATTCAGAGATCATCCAAAAATCAGCCAGTGGTTTTGAGAAGAAAATATCCCCACCCCCTCAACCCCACCCCCAACTCACATCCCTAAACTAGCTAAGCCAGCAGAATAAGACCAGAATCGGTCCACAAGAATTTTTTGACCAGCAGGCTAAAAAAAGAAAGTATTGGCCCAGCTACAGGGTTGCCTTCCTGGCCTTTCCTTCGCCAGTGCAATTTTGAGTCATTTCCTTTTCTTAACGAAAAAGAAAATTTGGTTTCCTTCCCTGACTTCATGGTCTGTAATTCAAACCCTACTGAGAGGTGAGATACTAGCCGACAACCCAGGTGCGCTGCGAGGCTTCTCTTGGCATGTTCTGTTTGGAAAAGTGAGTTTCCTGAATTTTTGCTTTCCCAGTGAAGTGACTACCAAAGGGCTGGGAAACAAGGGGGGCCAAAATAATTTTTTAAAAAGATTTTTTCATATTTGTGCATCTAAATTTGGGGCAATTTTCTATATCTGTGCTAAGAATATGTTCATGTAACATAATTCTTTTGTTGTTTGTTTTTGAAGCACCTTATATAGTATAATATATATTTTTTTGAGATTGCATTGCTTGTTTATCAGACAATTGAATGTAATAATTCTGTTCTGGGTTTAATTTGACTGGGTTAACGTGCAAAAACCAAGGAAAAAGATTTTGTTTTTTGTATATTTTTCAAGCTACCTTGTCATGTATGCAGTTTTGATGCCTAAAGTCTGGTGATTATTCATTTAAATGAAGATCACATTTCATATCAACTTTTGTATCCACAGTAGACAAAATAGCGCTAATCTACATGCCTATTGTTGGATATTGAATGACAGACAATCTTATGTAGCAGAGATTATGCCTGAAAAGGAAAATTATTCAGGGCAGCTAATTTTGCTTTTACCAAAATACCAGTAGTAATATTTTTGGACAGTAGCTAATGGGTCAGTGGGTTCTTTTTAATGTTTGTACTGAGATTTTTCTTTTAAAAAATAAAAAAACCAAAAAAAAAAAAATTAAAAAACAACCTCTAGGACTATAGATGATGTAATACCAGCTAAATCCAAACAATAATGCAGCCGAAGGTTTTACATTATTCATCTACTGTGTTTGTATTCATGTTAAGATACTACTACGTATTTGAGATGGGCAGAGAACATCAGATGTTTGAAATGTTAGCCCAGAGTTCAAACAACTTTGGAAATCTCTTTTTATTCTTATTTGAAGTGCCAATAATGAGCTGCTGATATTTTTCAGCTGATGTTGCTGTGGGGCATAGGGGGCATGCTGGAAAATTGGGCCCCTGATTTTCCTCCACTTTGAGGCAATTTAAAGCTTGAAAGACATTCTAGCCTGACATCCACTTGTAGAGTCAGGCTAGAATGGGGCGGTAGGTTTGGGAATTTGAAGAATGGGAAAACTAGGAATAAGACATCAAAAGATTCTAGCACCTGGAATATGTACCAGGCTTCAGATTTCTGTTTCTGCACTGTATCCAAAATAACTAGCTCCAGTGACAGCCATTTCCAACATGGCAGCTTGAATTCTTGAGAAGAAAGAGTCATATGCAGTGATGTCCAAAGAATAGCTAGAGGTCTGTGTTTCTTTTAGCCACTGTCTAGCTTGCTGCAATGATTTTATAATTCTATCATGCAGCAATAAGAGAGACTAGGTCATCCGAAGAGAAGATCTCCACTGATACAGACTGCAAAATTCAGCCCAATGAAGTGTAACCTTTGATTCCCTAATAGCTTTGCTATTATTATCTTTAACCATGCCATATCCTATACCTTTTGGGAACTGAAAAAATAAGTGACTTGCTAATAATTTACTTGTAATCACATTAAAATGTTCCCACTTTGAAATGGTATACATCCAAATGGCCGTTGATTTAAAGCCCCCTTGCTCCTCCATAAAACTAACTACAGATCTCTTCCTGTTCATATTTTCCACCTTTGAAATGGAATGTTGGTACTAGGGATGGTCACCAGGACCATCGTACTGTCCCGTACTCACAGGCAGGTCTGCTTGGGGAAACCAGTTCTTGGAAAGACAAATAGAGACATACAGTAGCTCATAAGGCAACCATAATTCTCTTTGGTGCAAGTCTTGGGAGGTTGATCCAGATCACACTGCACAGTTTTTAGATTAACCCCCTGAAAATTTACTCATTCTCACCTGGAGGAAATGGATTTAACTGTGGTCCCAATATCCATCTTTTCGTTAGCATGATTATGTTCTGTTTCTAGCTTCATGTTTCCATTTAAAGTGTGGGCTCTTCTTAAGTCACCTAAAATTGTTTTCTAAGTAATCGCTGCCTCTATTAGAATATTTCAATTTTGCACTGTTTTTTCAGAGACTCAAAAATTTCTATTCTTTATTGTTTTTTTTCATCCAAATGTGCCTGAACTTTTAAAATATGTAAATGCTGCCATGTTTCAAATTCATCTTTTGTATGTGTGTGTGTGTATGTGTGTGTGTGCGTGTGTGTGTACAAAGCTGTGCACCCTGGAAATACCATATAGTCCCATGAGCAGGTGCCTAAGACATAGACCCCTTTGCATTGACAGAGAGGTCATTGGTCATAGAGACTTGAATTAATAAGTGACATTATGCCAGTTTATGTTCTCTTCACAGCTTATAAACAATGCTTTTTGTGCACTACATATTCTTCAGTGTAGAGCTCTTGTTTTATGGGAAAAGGCTCAAATGCCAAATTGTGTTTGATGGCTCCATATGCCCTTCTGCTAATGCTATGATTATTGATGTGATTCCATTCTGTCACAGCTTTGCTTCGTTTAATGAAACACACTTGTAAACCTCTTTTGCACCTTGAAAAAGTAAAGATTCCAGCGGGACACTTGAGCACTTCTAAGCCAATTTTCTCAACCTATTTGATGTTCAAATAAAGAATAAAGACAACAAATTTCATTTTTTTTTTGTATGCTCTGCTTCTTGCTAATGGCTCACTACTGATCATGGGAAATCAAAGTGATTTGAAGAGCTGCAGAAAACTGTGAGTCTGAATGCCAGGGCCCTCCCTGCTTCAGGACATCGCTCCAGGGATGCATCCCAGGATACACCCCAGGGATGGGACACCAACAGAAAGTGCGCTGAGCCTCAGGGTTTGAAAGTTTTAGGCAACTGATTTTTCCAAACTTTCAGCTTATCAACAAAACAATGGTAATAACACCTAATTTGGAAAATTGTTGTGAGGATTAAATGAAATGCCCAATAAAATAGTAGTTGCTTATCAAATGCTGCATCCCAACTCTTTCCCTATGAAGGGAGAAAGTGGAGGCTTGTTATAATTAATAAATGAATCAGTGAAAGGATGGTGAATGGTACAAAACATGTATTTCGAGATCAATGCCCTCTCTCCTGGCATGGAAGTAAAGCAGAACACTGGTTCACTTCCAGCCCAGGATTCCAAAATAGGAAACCTTTTACTTAACATGAAGCTACCTTCATGTTCCCTTTTACCCATATTTTCTATGTAATACTCATAAATTTGGGTGAAGGGATGTGATATACTGAAAGGTACATCATGTACACATAGGCTCTGTAACTAGAGAACTGATTGGAATCCTCATTCTACCAGTCATTGTCCTTGGGTAAGTTCAATTCCCTGTGCCTTAGCTTCTTCCTTGTAGAGTGTATTGGACTCCTTTTCTTTGCTTGGAAAATAATACATCTGAGACTAGGTAACACACAGAAAAGATGTTTATTTATTTCCCCCTTTTGGAAGCTGAAAAATCCAGAGAGCGTGGTTTTGACCCTTCACAAATCTTCATGGTGGATGAGTGCCATTGTTCAGTCATAAACATCCTTAGATGTCCCATGTGTGAAGAGGTGGATTTTCAAAGGGTGCTTAGATCATGGGGGTGTTACTCTCAGTAGATTATTCCATTAATGAGTTCATGGTTGAATGTGTGATGGGGCTCGCTTGTTGGAAGAGGTGGGCTGCTGGAGGTGTAACCTGAAAGGTGGTGTTTTTATCCAATTTTCATCTTCCCCCTCACTCCCTTCTCTCTCTGCTTTTGGGCTGCCTTAGGTGAGCAGCTTTTCTTCACTATGCCCTTCTACCAGGCCTTGGAACCAGCCAGCCATGGACTGACACTTCTGAAACTGTGAGCCAAAATCAACCTTTCCTCTTTTAAATTGGGATTGTTAGCAATTTTGTCCCAGCTACAGGAAAATGGCCAATGCAGTGAGTATTATAGGATTCACATGATCAGACTGGAAGCCAGAGGAATTGGAGAAGTCATTTTTGTTTTTTTATTGAAATTCCCCCTCGAGGAAACAATGGCAATCCTAGGAATCCCTAGGATTAATCCCTTATGAAGTCAGTGCCCCCAGTGTGCTTTTGTTTTGTTCTTTATGCATTTACTACAGGGTCTACAGCATGTCACTACACAGATTGGACTCATAGTTATCCTCCTGTTTTCAGCCTCTGAAGTGCTGGGATTACAGGTGTTCACCACCATGCCCAGTCTCAGTCATCTCAGCATGCCCTGGGGGTGGGGCTGCCACCACATGCCAGGCATCGAACTCTAGTCCCTGTGCCTGCTTTAATCTGCTGAGCTATCTGGCTGGCTGTACCCTCCAAGTCCTTTGTTAACACACACTCTCTCTCTCCTTCTCCCCCTCTCCTCCTTTACCCTTCTCTACTGCTCTTCCTTTCCCCTTCTCCCTCTCCCTATCCATCTCCCTTTCCCTCCCTCCTCCCTCTGTGTTGGGGATTGAACCCAGGGCCTTTGCACTGAGCTACATTTTTAGCAATTTCTTATTTTGGAGACAAGGTCTTCATAAGTTGCTAAATGGCTCATGCTGTGCTCAAACCTTTGATCCTCCTGCCCCAACTTCCTAGAGTTCTGGGATTACAGATATGCACAATTAGGTACATTTGGTCCCACTTCTTAAAACTTCCTCTACCTGACAAGATCACCACACTGAGGATCAAGCTTCCAACACATAAATCCTTAGAAGACATGCTCAGAAAGATAATCATGCCACCTGCCTGGAGGGATTGCTGTGAGGGCTACACATGGGCTCATTCATGCAGAGCATTTAGAGATGGTGGCTGACATTTTTTGTCTTTTTTTGGGAATCCTCTGCAATGGTATAGCTGACTTCATTAGTCTCAGTTGGGTTCTTTTCATATTTGAGTGATTTGATTCCAAGAAGATAATTTATTATCTTATTCTATTACTCATTGGTCAAGACTTCCAATCCTTTTTCCTTGGTTGTCTCCTTTCGCCAATGGAAATCAGAACAGCATGCACACTCCAGGAGTGCTGTGAAGATTAAAAGAGATCTGCGCCTGCGGCACGTGGTGCAGAGCCAGCGCATCTAAGCCTCCATCCCTGTTAGTGATGATGTTTGAAATTACTTTTACCCTCCAAGAGCACGGACCATAATTATTGATATGTTTGGGTTTACATTAGGCATTTTGCTACAAAAAAAAAAAAAAAAAAAAAAAAAAAAAACCCACCAAATTTCCAAGAACAATAAAAAAAAACAAAAAACAAAAAAAAACACCAGGGATTGAACTCAGGACCTTGCACTTGCCTGGCAGGCACGTGTCACTGAGCTATCTCCTCAGCCCTATTTTGCTACTTTTTGCCTCCTTTTTTGATCACTCTTTCACTTTATTGATTTTGTTGTTGTTGTGTTACAGTATAAAATGTATGTATTTGAGCTTTTCCCAGGTGTGAAGATATAACTCCTAAAAGCCTTGAAGACAGTGGTGCCAGGAGATTCTTCTATCATATATCTAGTCTTCAATCTGGTTCCTGACACAGAGCTCCTAAATCGTTAGAATTTCCAGAGTGATAGGACATTTCTGGTTCTAATCAGCTGACTCATGGTAGGCTTCCTGTTAGCTTCAGGTGGGGACTAGTTGCTGGGGAATCTAATCTTGGGGTTAGAAGCTTGGAATTTTGAGCCGCACCTTGCAACTTGTGAGGAGGGGAGAGCAGTTGAAGGCTGAGGTGGCCATGAATGGCTCCAGGTGTGTGTAGTGAGGCCCATCCAGAAGTCATTTGTGTGGATGTAGTGAGTCAGTTATGTGCATGTAATGAAGCCGATGCAGAAGCCCAGGAGTGCAGGGTTCAGAGAGTTTCTGGGTAGTGGAACACGCGGGATGAGCAGAGCTTAGCACGCTGAGAGCAGACATGGAAGCTCCAAGCCCTTCCCTATGCCTTGTCTACCCATTTACTCATCAGTTCGTTCACCTTTATTCCTTGCCATATCCTTCACAGCACTAATGCTGTCCATCCTCACGTCCTGCCCTGTTCAGGCACTGACCCAGTGGTGTATAGTGGGGGCTGGGAGCAGCTCCAGACAGCAACATTGCAAGTTCACACAGTACTTAGAGTTCAGCACTTTTTCAAGAATCAACATTGCTTAGGTCATTGTGCGCTGTTGGTCAGTTTGCAGAGCTCTGAAGTATAGGTTCATTGGTTACAGTAGTTATGCTCAGACTTAGCGTCTTTTAAAAATGTATTTAGTATAGGATCTATAGGGTGTACAGGGTCTCACGACATAGATTGGACTCATAGTGATTCCCCTGTTTTCAGCCTCCCAAGTGCTGGGATTACAGGTGCACGCACCACCTTGCCCAGTCTCAATGGCCGTCTCGGCATGCCGCGTGGCGGGACTAGCACAGCTTGCGGGGCACCGAACCCCAGCTGCTACACTCTGCCTAAGCGGGCGCTTTAGTCTGCTGAGCTATCTGGCCGGCCCTTGCTCAGTCTTATAGTTGCTTTGCAGATCAAGGTATTTCAGGCTCTCCATGTGGCCACAGTGGGGTTCTCCCTTTGCACACACCCTGTCTGACCTGTGACATTTCTCAAAATACCAAGAAACAGAGCTGTCCATGTGTGGCAGCTGCCATGTCCACTGACCAGCAAATTTTTGAAGGAATATTGGTAATCCATAGAACTTACAGTCTTCCTATGGCAGTGTGTCAGTGTTGGGAACCTCTATGTGCTGATTCAACTCACACTGTCTCAGGATCATTTTCTCCAATGGGGTATGTCGTTAAGCCTGTGGGGTTATTTAAATTCAATATGTAGATTTGCTTCTCCAAAACTATAGAGTGTATTCCCTGGGGAAGCAAAATTTTCCTTTCATTGTTGGGACTGTGTGCTTTAGGGAGTTTGTTTTAACTTCCCATCCATGGGAGCTCACAGTTACAAAGTAGGTCTGAGAGCAGGGGAGGACATAGAATTTTCTCATGGAATTTCCTGCCAATGGTTGTGGGGAGGGGAAGGGGAGAATTCTCTTCAACAGAAGATACTGCTATGTGGAATAAGCAACTGCTAAGCTGAGGCCCTGTGAAGACTGTCTCTCTGAAGAAGAAATGTGTAATTTTCTTTTCTACCTTGAGAAAAACCACACACAGCCATGTTCATACACACAAGAGTACTTTTTGGGGTGTTTCACTGTCTTCCATAGTGACTTCATTCTGTATTTCTTGATAACCCTTATAGCTCCCCTGTGAGAGCAAAACTATGATTATCTTTGTTTTATAGCTAATAAATGAAGGTTTAACATGATTAAGTAACTTTCCCAAGGTCAGGCATCTTGGGAATGGTGGACATGGGTTGAATCTTCCTGACATTGAAGTTGAGTGGTCAGAAGAACCACTCTGAGCTCCTTAGGTGACACTGGAAGTCACAAAGTATATTTGAAATTGTACTCATGCCCCCCCCAAAAAAAATCCCACTAACTTTGCATCTCAATAAGCTTCCACATTTTATGAATAGGAAGAAAACTTCAGTGAACTTTTAAGGTAAAAGGTGATTCTTCAAAGAAGTGCCTCACTTTGGGCAGGATGCAGAAAGCTGAGCCCTCGAAGTTACAGAGAAATGTGTTTCCCAGCTCTGGCTGGTGGGCGGCCGTTGGGGAGGATGGCTGGAGGAGTAGTTAGTTCTCTCTGGTAGCTGGCTCTTAGGAGGTGTCCTGAGATAGTGCTAGGTGTTTCCTCCACCTTGTTTCTATTGAAGTCTTTCGATAAGCAAAAGACTGATTTTTGCCCCAAACTGGGCCACCTGATCGCTGATGACCTGAAAACTAGCAGCCTGAGAGAGTGATGCCGTCGTAGCTGCCAGCCCATTTCAGAGTCTGACAGAACCAGGTTAGGCTCAATATCGCAGTAGCCACATGACCACCTCCCATCCTGTGGCCCAGGAAAGGGCCACACTGCAATGGAGGTACAGAGCGTCCGTGCAGAGCTGTCAGATGAGCAGTCTTCATGCTAACTAGATGAGAGGGACAAAGCAAAGAATGAGAACGAGGTGGTATTTGGGAAAGTGTTTTGAAGAGTGATTTTGAAACTGGGTGGGATAAGTTCAGGGCTACACCAGGCAGGAGGCAGGGAAAGCTCTCCGGAGCAGTCAACTCTGGGCCTGCTGCCAAGCTCCAGTCACCCAGCGCAGTGGGGACAGTGGCCAGTGCCCCGTGCAAGCCTGTGCACTCTGTACCGGGAGTGCTTGGTGCTGCTGCACTGACCTGTCATCAGCTGCCTTTTCATTGAGAAATCATGATTGTGGGAAAGGCCAAGGAAAGGTTTGTGAGCTGGTAAACATTTTTATGGGCTGATTGAATTCCCAAGTTCACCCTAGACTCAGTGGAGGTTAAGCTGTAAAGATTCCTCAATGTTTCCACGCTTACAAGCAGAGGAACATGTTTCAGTACCCAGGACCCCACATCGCAGCCTGGAGAGCAGGAGGGCAGAGCACACATACGTGTTGCTGACTCTGGGAGCTGTACCTGTGTCCCTCCCTTCCTTCCGGGACTCCAGGCACAGGCTGATTTCTGATCCACAGTGGGCAAGAATTTCCTTCAAATGGAAGGAAGGGCTGAAAGTTCCAATGTAGAGCATCTGCATGCTTCTTGGAAAAGAATGGACTGCAACTAAAATAAAAGATCCATGAATTATCTTAATTTATTGTTACCATTGCAAAATACACCTAATATTCCTTACAGTCCAACACATTCTGAAAGCTAAAGAAATGCACATAAGGTGAATATGCCTTATTGGAAATGCTTGGGACCAGTTGTATTTCAGATTTGGGAGATTTTTCAAGCTTTTGAATATTTGCATAGACTTACCAATATGCATTCTAATACAAAACTTCAAAATCCAGTATGCTCCAAAATCCAAACTTTATGAGCACCATGTTGGCACTCAAAAACTTTCAGACACTGCAATATTTCAGGTTAGTGCTATTCCACCTGTAGGCACAAAAGCACTCTGCTATTTATGGGAAGATAGAGGATTTGAACAGGGAAACTTACTTTAATTACTTGGCAATGCAGCAAGCTAATGGCTTAGGTCCGGGGTCACAAGATCCTGAGTTCAGGCAGGAAAAAGCCCTAAGTATAGAAAGACCAGATACAAAGATGGCACTAGGGTTTTTTTCCTATGGAAAAATGGTCTGGATTGTTTAAAAGCATGGCAAAGCCTATGTCAGAGCACTTACGAAAGAATGAACCATGTACTTTCTGTGATGGCATCCAGGCAGAAAGACAAAATAAATCTTTCTTTAATTTCCCTGTATCCTGAGGCTGGGGTGATAGCTCAGCAGTCTAAGCACCTTCCTGGCAAGTGCAGGGATTGGGGTTCAATCCCAAGTACCATAGGCCGTGCAGGCCCAGCCCAAGGGCATGCCGTGTTGGCCACCGATTCTGGGCGTAATGGCGCAGGCCTGTAATCCCAGCTGTGGGGAGGCTGAGACAGTTTGAGTCTGAGCTGTGTAGTGAGACCCTGTATCAAGTAAATAAATAAATAAATAAACAATTTTTAAAAATCCCCATGTATTCTGTTTCTATGGAAGTATCCCACCTGGACGAGTCACTTTTCCTAATCCTCAAGTATCTTCTGACTTTGGACACTCCAGGTCTCAGAAGCCTTGAGAACTGTTTCAGTCTCTGCGATGACTACCAGGACTCCAGCAGAAGAAAGAGCAAATCCCAGGGACCCCAAATCCTTGAACAAACAAGGTTTATCACATCCTGAACCAAGTCACCTCCTTCCTACTCGCAGAGGTCTAGGAGGCCACACATGCCCCTTCTCTTATTGACTGATTGATTACAAGAAACAGCATCATCTGTGTATAATTTTGTTCCTTTACTCTTTTTTATCATCAGAATATTAGTGACATTGAATGGTACAGTCCTAATGAATTAACTCCACTCACCCTGCCATGCAGTAGAACAAAATATTCAAACTTATTTCTCCAACTGCTGCTTTGTCCTCTCTGATAATCCTCTCCTGTCCCCAACTGAGCTTCTGATAACCAGCTCTGCTCATGCATTTCTTTCTTCACTTTCTACTCTAAGTGAAGGCTCGGGTCTACAAGGGCCTCCTCCACCAGTGGGGTGCACAGGGTCCCTGAGAAGGCAGCTGTACAGATGGTCTAGGTCTCACAGTCCTGATGTTGGCGCCAGGAGCAGACTCCTGGGGCTGCCCACCCGGCAGGTGCTGCAAGTAGGAAATGAGTGACATGCCCTGCAGGAAGTCAAAGGAGCTGCAGAGCCAGCTGTGGGGTTTCTCAGGAGAGGCCATTCCTGTGCTCAAGGCTGAAGCCCTCACCAACCTCAGACACAGGGCCATGGACATGGGTGGGGGATTAAAAAGGAGAAGGTTCTTCATAAACACAGAAGATTTTCAGGGAAGGATCCCCAAATAATACTCAGGAAGAATTGGGGCAAAGGTGATAGGGTGCTGAGTAGGTGTCACATGGCCATGTCAAGCAGTGTCTGGAAAGAAAGCAGTCAGAGGAGCAGCTGATGGTGTTTGTCTTGGGCAGCTCAACCTCCTAGGCCAGCAAACTTCTATAAGGCACCAGAGTAGACATTTTAGGCCTTTTGTGGTCTCTGCTTTACAATCCTTTGAAAATAGAAAACCCTCCTCAGCTCCAGCGCATGTCCATATAGGTCTGTAATAGGCAGCTGCAGGTTTGCTCTCAGGGGAGACCAAGAGGCAAGGAGGTAAGATTCCACTGGTACGCCCCCGCCCCCAGGGGCAGACAGACCTCCTGGAAGGACAAACTGGGAGGACGCCCTGCCTTCCACTGGCTGGTGCCTGAGCCACTGTAGGGCTGGGGAGACCCTCCCACAGATCTCTGCCCCCTGATTTGGTGTTTCGAGTCAATGACCTTACAATGCATACCGTTGATTTTGTGAGGAGACAGCTGATGTTATGTAATTTTTTTTTTAATCACAGTTTTTTAAACAGTAAAGAACTGCTCTATGTGGTGGCACAAACCTGTAATCCCAGCACTTGAGAGGCTGAGGCAGGAGGATCTGTCTCTCTTTGGGTTTGAGGCCAGCCTGGGCTACATAGAGAGTTCAAGTCCAGCTTGAACTGTATAGTGAGATCCTGTCTCACAAAACAAAACAAAAAGGGCTGGGGGTATGGCTAAATTGAAGCCCCTGGGTTCAATCCCCAGTGCTGGGGGGAAAAAAAGTAAAGAATGATTTTAAGGACTCTTCTTCCTAAACAGAACACTCATTGGGAAAAGATTTGGTAAACTCTTCCCAGCAACCATTTCTGAAACAAAATTTAAAGTTGGGCAAGTATTGACAGTTTAATTAACTAATATTTAGTGCCCACCCAGCACATCTTACCATATTACATTAGTGTGTGTGATCCTCATAGCAACCCCTCATCATAGGCACTATTTTTATCCAGTTTTACAGAGGAGAAAACAGAAATAGAAAGATGAAGACACTTGTTCAGATCATACCACTTAGAAGTGGCTGGGCTGGGCGCTGACCTGAAGTGCTTTGGCTCCAGAGCCTGTTCCACAGCTTGTCTAAGAGTTGGATAAGATGAAGTCAGTGGAAGCGCAGTTCCCAGCAGGTCCCTGGGTTCTTCTTAGTACACAGCATCTCAGGGGCTGGGGGAAGGCAGGCAGCACCTTGAAGCATGTTGTTGAAGAGAAGCAGCTATCAGGGCAAAAGCAAAGCAGGTTTCTCTCTGGTACCTGTGTCAGTAAAGAGCAGCCCAAGAAGAAGCTGCCTGTGACCTCCAGCTCCAGGGCAGAGTCCTCACCACTGCCCGAACTGATCCCTTCTAGAGACGAGGCTGCCACCGATGGCCTGAGGACCCCTGTGAGTATGGTAACTTCTGCTGAGGGGTGGTTGCCTAAGAAGTTTCATTGTTTTTGTTTTCCTTGAACAAATGAATCTTACATTCATATCTCTTCCAGGGAAACTCTTCTCTAGGCATTCCTTGGTCAGCAAGCTTCCATATTTTTTTTTCTATTTCTTCTTCTTTCTCTCCCTCCTCCTCCTCTTCTTTCTTCCTACTTTGCTCCCCCTTCTTTCTCCTCCTTCTCTTCCTCTTCCTCCTCTTTCTAGTACTGGAGACTGAACTCAGGGTCTTCACACTAAAGTACATTCAAAGTCCTTTTTTTGTTTGTTTCTCTTTTGAGACAGGGTCTTGCTAAATCACCAGATTGCTCAGGCTGATTTGAACTTGGTATCCCTCTGCCTCCCAGAGCGCTGAATTACAGACCTGCGCCACCACACTCAGCTGGACTCCATTATCTGGAACTGGTAGCTTCACCCAACCAAGCATTTAGGGTGAGCACCTGTGGTGAAGTCTTCCAGTAGGAGCCTTCCCCTTGCGATAAATGACAAGAGATCATTTATTTAGGGCATACCGACAGTGTTCTTCTAAATTAAAAAGCAAATCACATGGCATCTCCTTCTACAGAAGCAGAAGTATCTTTTCCATTCCATTTTAACATTATCATCCTTCTTACAGTAAGTTGGATCAAAAAGTACTCCTGTCAAATTTAAATAATGGAAGTGTTTAAAATGATTTTCCACCATCTGACTCCAGTGTTAAGCCCTGTTTTGTTCATGATCTTTGAACTCCTTCCTTGCCTTGTACAATTAATATATGTGCACAACTTTAATAAAACTCTGATCTGTTGTGCTCATGTGCAGGTATCCCCCCAACGACTCATTCCTTCAAGCAGACATACAAAGAGGCACAACCATAGCTGTCAAAGACAAACATGAGGACTAACATTTGTACAATTCACTTACTATGGATTTTTGTTGAATAAGTAGATTTTAGCTGGTCCTGTCACACACACACACACACACACACACACACACACACACAAATGACCATTTGGGATGACAATGTTAATCTACTATAGTAGCTGTTATAGGCATCCCATAGCATATGATTGTAAACCTCATAAATACACAATACAGTTTAGTTTTTAAAACACAAGGAAAAGAACAAAGGCCCTGAGATATCCAGGATATTTAATGATGAATGACATGTGTGGGTAGATTATTATAACATGAAAACTTCATGCTACAGAAAAAATAGCCCTTAATTTTAAAAAAGTAGTATGCTATTTGAATGAGAAAAATCATAAGGCATAGAAAAGTAACATAAAATTAGAAGCTGGACTTAGTAGTGCACACCTAAATCCCAAAACTCTAGGAGGCAGAGGCAGGAGGAGGATCATGAGTTAGAGCCTGAGAAATTGTGTAAACAAAACCCCAAACCAACCAAACAAACAAAATTCTGGGGCGGTAGCTTTGAGTTCCATCCTCAGTACTGAAACAAAACTGATCAAAACACATGAAACTATTTTTCTTTGTAAAAGAGAAAATTAGTAACTAAAGTTGTTGATTTTTTTAACAATTAGATTTTAAAATGGATACATGCCTAGAGGGAAATGGTACTTCTCCAAAGATACATGAAAACTTACCTAATACATTGTGAATTATTAATAATGGTAATATACATTTATGTTACATATTTTATTATTTGCTAAATTGCATATTGCACCTGTATTTTATTCCTATCATTAATTACACTACCTATTACTGTAATTAAGACAGCAAGTGGCTAGTGGGTCTGTAGCATAGGTTAGAACGTGGATTAAAATTTCAGATTTATACGGAAACTTACTGTTTGGTGAAGCTGCCATGAAAAGCCATGGGAAGCATGGGGGATTTTGCTTATAGGACTTGCAATTGTGACCCGTGGAGAGGGTAAAAGATTTGGAAGGACAGCCTCGAGGCTGGGCCTGGAAGTCTGGCCTGGGGCCAAATGTGTACAAGTCTAAGTTTCTAGAGGACAGGGACCCAAGACATCGCTGATCAGGAACAAGATTTAGAAAACCCTGGCCGTGAGATCCCTCCCTGCTGCTCCCCATCAACCCATGCAGCCCACAGGGCCTGGGAGGCGGTGGTGGTGCTGAGTTTCTGCTGAAATGTGTTCTGGGGCAGAGGAGAGGCTGCCTGGAACTATAGGTGACCTCAGCAGCTGTCAGTGGCTTGGCTTTCTCAGCTTAGCAGGTACCTAAAGAACTCATGCAAGAGCACTGAGGCCTCGGGCCACAGCACAGATCCGTGTGGCTCTGAAGGGACCCGTCAGCCAGTGGGCTGGGTTTCTTTTGTGGCGCGGCTCACGAGGGACTTTGTCTAATACAGCGTTGGCTACAGATTCAGTAATGCTCTTACATTTGTATTAGGTAACAGGTTAAAAAAAATCTATAAGGCTGATTTATTTTTCCGTGACCTCCGTATTTTAAGAAGATTCCTCCACATTCCCACTTGGCTTCGTCTGTTCTGGCTTAAGTGTTCTCGGGTGGCTGTGCCGCAGAGTGTCGGTCAGGTTTCCTCACCCGGTTCCGTTCTGACAGCTTTGCCTGTTGACTGTAGCTGAGGGCAGCCATTGGTGTGCCCTGTGTTGCTCATTCACTGGCGGGAGGGTCTCCCTAAAATGTAGACTGCTTAGCGGTGGTCCCCAGTGGGCAGGCGGTGCACACTACACAGATGGCAGGGAGAGGGAGTGAGAAGCCAGGACTCGCAGAGCAAATATCCTTCCTGTACAGTTTCATTCCCTCTGGGTTGCTCTAGGTACGATGAAGAGCCACAGCTATCACGGTGTATCATTAAATCTAAAATTACAACAGCCACGCTCAGCAAAACATCTCTCTGCTCCAAAATTAGCCTCTCACTACTGAGTATGACTAAGCTGAAAATTGCCCCCCGGCTTGTAAACCACTCTACCTACCTCTGTTTCCAAAATGCATCCTGCTATAGCACAAACCGCTGACAAAGAAGTTAAAAGAGCCAATTTGTCCTGAGAAAATAAAGACACATTTAATAGACTTAATGTCCTTTCCCACTCCTAAATTAGGTTCCGTTTCTATGGGTTCTGGCTTCCACTTGCATCCTTGCTCCAGGACTAAAGGAGTGGAGGAAGAGAAGGGGCCACGTAGTGGCCCAGCGAGCAGGGCTTGGATGGGTAATCACCAGGACATTATGGCGTCCTAGCCGAGAGCGGACTGGAAAGCACGCTGGAGCAGTTCTGGCAACGCAGCAGACATTTGCTGGCTACCTCTCAGGCCAGGCCTTTTGGGACCTATCTGGCAAGCACTCAGAGACCATTGTAAGTGATACACAATTCCCCGTGGAGGTTTGGTGGCGTGAGCACAGAGCAGTAGGCACAAAGCAAAGAAGCCAACCGTGGAGCTGCCCAGGTGCACCCAGACCAGTGTTTCCGGAGCCCTGCCTATCTGGCCACGACCAACTTGCATAAATCTCTCACTCCATTGTTCACTGCTTTATGGCCTTTCTACACAGCTTGGCAACACATTTCTGTAGCTATAATTTCTTAATATTTGGTCTCAGGGTGAAGGCTATAAATCAGTCTCCCTCTACCTGCCCTCTCATAGTAAATCTCCGTATTTGGCTTGAAGAATTTCCTTCTGAGCCTTGGAAGTGTCACTTCTCTTTACACAAACAAGGGAAGCTGCTGACCTGCTGTCTTCCTGGAGGCCTGATTCTCGCTCCTGAGGCATAGTTTTCCAGAAAACCTTTATGTTCTACCTGAATGTCTTACTGCAGTACTTTTAGCTTCTAAGCCTTACTTTCCATCTTTACCGCATGAGATTTCTCTTGTCCACCCTCTCAGTTTCTGCTTGTTTGCACAGGTCTCCCCGCCAACACGCTTTCACCCTTCTCTCCCCACCCTTCTTGGTCAGTTGGTGCTTTCTTTGGCTGGGGTCATCCTCATCTCCTCTCACCTGAGACATCATTTCCACTGCTCACGACTCAGGACTCCTGCCCATCCTTACTCCAAAACCGTGAGCCTCTTCAACTGCCAAGAAAAGTAGCCTTTTCTTGCATGAGAGTTCTTTAAATTATTCATCCCTTCCACAAAGGCTTTGAGGAACACGCCTGCCTGTTGCTGAGGTAACTGCTGGCTGTGGACCTGTGCCCTTTCCTCCAAGACCCTGGAGGCTCTGAGGTCTCCAGGCAGAGGTCCTGGTCTCATCTGCTCATCTGGGGAAGCCAGGGCCTCATGGCTTCAGCGTCTGCTCTCCCTGGAGCTCCCTTTCCAAGGTGCTGTGAAGCCTGGGAGACTTTAATGGAAGTGTGTATTGTGCACAGCACCAGGTGCTTCACACAGTTTAGAAAAAGACACATAGGGATTACAAGCATTTTCCTAATTAAAACTTTTTTTTTTTCCTTTTCAGGGTCTAGGGATAGAGTAATTATGAGCAGTGGTCTAGGTTCAGTTTCAAGCTGGAAATAGCTAAAAAAATTCTTCTTTCTGAAATATTGAACATTGGATTTTTCAGTAATGGGTAATGTCTAAAATGTAAGTGAGCAGTCATGCAGGAAGAAAAAGCCTCTGAAGTCCTCATGCCTGGCTTTCCAGAGACTCTGCCTGACCACGTGGTGTGTTTCAGGTGAATAGGTGACTGCTCTGGGGGCCCGGAGTGACAGGCAGGCGACGGAGAGACTCAGCCCGCAGAGAGGTCTGACTCAAACGCACGCACACTCCAGAAGCAGGGAGATAGGACAACTTTGTCCTTTCCCTAAATCAACACTGTCCCCTGAGAAGGACCTCAGGGGATATTTGAGAGGGATAGACTGACCAGTAGGGAGCGCAGTATACAGGCTACCAGTGCCACAGGTGCAAAGTTCTCCACAGGGGAGTCTTAAGTGACTGAAAGTGATCCGGAAGTCTTCCAAGGAGGAGCTGGTGAACAGTCTTGTGAGGCAGGAGAAAATGGGTGTTGAAGACAAAGACATGATGGCAAGAGAATGTGGGGTAGTGCTTCTTATCGGTCAGCAGAGCTAAAGACATCCAGGTACCCGTGTAAAGGACGAGCTCCCAGGTCCTGCCCTGTAGGCTGAAGTCATCCCAGAAATCAAAAGTTCACTAAATCTCAGGATGCAGTGTTGAGAGGGCCCTCAACCTGCGTACATCACAGAAACCACGAAGGTCAGCTCCGGCTCACTTGGTTTAATCCAAATATTTGAGACAGAGCAAGATGTGTAAACTTGAATATCTCCAGGGTGTTGGCCATGAGGGAAATCGATGGACTAAAAGTCAAATAGAAAACAAGTTTCCAATTCCTAAGAGCAGCAACCAATGATCCCTGCCATTCTTGCCCAGCGGGTATATATACTCTGCTCACTGTGTTTTCTGTTTCCGATGGAAGGCTGAACTCCGGCTCCTCAAACTGCTAAATGGTAGATTAAAACGCAACAAGCATCAACTGATTCCAGGAGCTGGCAAGGTCAAAGGGGAAAATAAAATCTTCAGTATTTATACTTGAATGAGAGACTAAAACTGTATTTTGTCTAATAGAAAAAAAAATCTTTCTAGAAGAGAAAGGGTTTGAAGAAAAGAGGGTTTCAAGAAAATTCTGGTGGCTGTTGTAAACCCTTGGGACAGACCAGAGAAGGGGTTTTAGGGAGGAGGTTTCAGGAGGGCTTTCTACTTGTGCAGTGGGAAAAGAGTAAGAAGCAATTCAGGAAGCAGGAATTCTTAAGATCTGATTGGTTTTGGAAGGAAGAGGGGACAAGGAATCCTTGAGGTCCTTCTATGTCTAAATATATACTACCTCTAATCAACCTTTCTCTTTAAAATATATGTCTTGGCTTCATTCATTTCACAAAAATCCTAACAGGTTGTATTTGGATTAATGCCTACTTAGTAATTTAGAAAAAGTCACTTTTTTAGCAGAAGAAAAAGCAAAGACACAATATTTTATAGTATCTATAATAAATGCAAAGAAATCAATACAAACAAAACTTGGCTTTAGCAAACTGTACATTACATAAATATCTTTCTTTACTATAACATTCAACTTCTTTTTCACATAAAGCCTTCCGTAATTTTATTTATTACATCTAGTTTTTCTTTATATCTTTAAAAAAAGTGCCTTTTAGATTTACAGCTTGTGCTTCTAAGCGAAGGTTAGAACATCATGCCCCCCCCCAAAAAAAGTACAAAGAAAGTTGCTACATAAGCTCTTAAAAATTGTATGTTACAGGTTCTAAAATCTCTTCAGCACTGATTGGTTGGTAGATTGTATTATACTAGCATGGCGCTGGGGAGGGAGCAGTGCCATGGGAAGCCGCCCAGATGGTCCACTCAAGGCCTTGGCTATGTGTTGATGGGCCAAAGGCCCAGCATTCATAAATCCAGGGTCATTTTGGGTGTCCTTAATCCAGGGTCATTTTGGGTGTCCTTACCCAATGTTTTAGGCTCAGACCCCCAAAGACTTTGTTGGTTCTCTTCTCACATTGTTTTATCCACATCATGAACCATGACTTGTACTCCAGACACAGAGGAGTGAGAAAGCTGCCTCACCAAGGGCTTCTGCCAAGATTGAGGTCCTCTTCGATAGCCTGGGACTGTTTCTGAGCTTCTCCTCTTCATGCTGCCAGTGCTTTGGCAGGTGGCCTCTGCTTGGTTCAGAGTGGAGGAGGCCCATTGGTGTATCTGAGCATAGGGTGGAATGATCGGGCAAAATTGTTGGAAAGGGCACAACTGTAGTCTTCTTCTGACATTGGTATGAGGCAGACAAGCCCAAGGAGAAGCAACAGGAGAAGCTGAAGTGGGAGAGCTGCCCGGAGAACTCGGTATAGGAAGGCTCGGCCTGACCGAGCTGTTTGCAGCTCAGAAAGGGAGGAATCGGAGCCACCTTTTGTGGACCTGAGAAAAAAAGTGACAAAAATAACTCAAATACTTCAAATACTAGAGAGATGTTGCTTTCTGTTCTGTACCTTCCTGGAAGTCAAAGGGCTATGCAAAACACAACCCAACTCGGCAGTGGGCTTTCAGCCCTCTTCACGACCATGTCCCCCTTCCTCATCCCCACCAACCAAAGAAAGAGCTGTTGGAGACTGCACTGATAGAAAAACATACATCTGGCCAGTCAACCAAAGGTAAGTAATTGGGTTCAAATTCCACTCTTTCTCCACTTAATCTGTAAAACCTTTCCCATCAACAAAGGTAACTGTTCTGCACAGTTCACTAGCATGAATTAAGTAGATCCGGGCTAGTTAAAATGTAGTTTATTTTAAAGGTTATCAGGAACATGGTTAGGCAAAATGTGCTATCAGAATTCTACCAAGCATCCATCTAGCCATCTTGGATATGCCCAAATCCATGCAGCAAGGATTAGAACAGAACCAGTCATTTTGCACAGACCCATGAAAGCTTACTCCAGTTTAGAACCTACCCTGGCTTCATCTTGCACTGACCCAGCACCTGACCCTGACATTAGTGGGTTCTGAAGCTATATGAGCAAGAAACAGTGAAGGAGTCCATCTATAGAACAATGTCAGAGGATGAAGATGCTAGTGGTCCTGCCGCCAAATCTGTGGTTTGGGGACACTAACACTACTTGTCTGAAGAGAAAGATTGTTATTTTGAAGGCTCTTCCTCAACTCAAAATTCCAAGTTTTCCTATCTTACTTTCATTTTTTGTTTAAACTACATACTAGAGGCTAAAGAAAAATGTCAATATTTCTAAGAAAGAGGCTTGAGAAATACTGAAAATTGAAGTAGGTTCTGTGATGGGTGCTGTTGATTTCTTTTGGAAGCAGCCATTAGTGTTTTTTCAGTTTCTTTTTGATGCTAATAGAAAAGATGAAAACAGAAAGCTTACTCACAGTGGTAATATACCTGCATAACATTACATAAGTAAAAAGAATAGCTATACCAAGTAAACACATTCCTGTACACCTGGTATGAATTTCTTAAAGGTTTTAATGTCTTAATGTTACTAGGGGACAGGACCGTGAATGTGGGACATGGGAAAAATATGATCATATAAAATCTCTTCTGGTATCTGTCAGTTTGGCTCCTGAGAAAACTCTATAGTTTAATACCTTATTAGCTATTAATTTCTGAAGACAGATTACTCTAGTATCAATGGGGAAGAGGGATGCAGTGTATTGCCTGAGACAATATAATCCCTTTTAAAAGGGAAACAGAGGGACTGTTTAAACTCTTTTATTGAAACCATCAAGAAGCATGACCAACTAGTTCTCCAGAGTTCTCAGCCCTACACTACATGGTGTTTCTAGCAGAGTTCTTGGAGCGTAAAGAAAAAACAAGAATAAAATCACTGCCCTTAAATTAGAGCCACAGTGTTTTATCTGAGGTCCGCAACTGATTAATCTTCAACAGCTCTCTTTAATTCTACATGCCAACTTCTTTATTGACCTCTATCAATTAGGCTAGATACTCTCCTGACTTTTTGGTCTCACATTTTATGTGATTTCTGATTTAGAGTAATCGGTCCATATAGTCTCACAAGTGGGGTCACAAAGATTCAATCACCATCTAGTGGCCAAATTGCTTAACTGCCCCAGTGCTAAGCCCAGTGAGTTATTCCTAATGAGCTGAATGAGGAATACATATTTTGTGGAAATATAATGAATTATAAAAGCGATATACTGTACTTTGCTAATGGAAGGGGAAAATAGAAACTTCTCAAGCTATCTAATTATAAAATATTCATGGTGAGATGGGGCCTCAAAGAGATCTAATCCACCTCCTAATTTTGTAGCTAAGTAGCTAGGGACAGTTAACATTTATTCTTCAGATTGCTAGGCAACACTCTAAGCATTTGTCTTGGATTCTCTCACTTAATCCCCACGGCAGACCCCCGAGCTGTATGCTTATTAGCTTCATGTCACATAAGATGAAAAAGAGGCTCCGAGAATCAAGGAACTGGCTCAGGTTTCTATGCCTAGCAAATGGCAGAATTAAGATCACAGTCCAGGGAATTTAGCTGCAAAAATTTGGGATTTATGGATCGCTAAATAATTTGCCTCAAACCCCACAAATGAAGGGAGAATTCTATTTAGAACTGAGACCTCCAAACACCCTGCCTGTGCACAGTCCTCTTGACTTTCCCATGACCTGCTAGTTGGTGGTACAGATGCTATGTCATGCCAGTCATACTGACGCTATAGGTACTTTACATGTAGAAGCAAAGAAGAGAATAAGTGCATCCTTAAATATTGGAAGTGGTTTTCTTGTGTCTAAAATAAATGCCTCCAGGGATGGGGAGATAGCTCGGCAGTCTAAGTGCCTGCTTGGTAAGTGCAAGGACCCAGGTTCAATCCCTGGTACCACAGGCCCTGAAACCGGGAGTGGTGGCACATGCCTGTAATCCCAGAGCCGGGGAGGCTGAGACAAGAGAATCACTATGAGTGTGAGCTTCATAGTGAGACCCTGTACGAAAGAAATAAATAAAAGATTATTTTTTCTGATACCTGGGATTGATAAATAAAAGATTTTTTAAAAATTGTAAAAAAAATAAGAGCCTCCAGCCAGAGAGCCTTGCAGCATCACAGTGATCACCAAGTCACTGTATCAGACACAAAGACATCTTGTTTTCGGGTCATCGCACAACCATGGGAACCACATTAGTCTCTTTGGACTTCGGTTTTCTTATTTGCAAAGGAGGAGGGAGCCTTGAGGTCCTACAATCATTTTTGCTCTCACAGTTTCAGATATAATGATTGGCTTCAGTGAAATGAGAAGGGTGTGATAGGCTACCTACAAACTGTGGGCTGAGGTTTTCCTCAGTACATCCTTCGGTGGATGGGAAAATACACCGTGGTCAGCAGCACTCCCCACCTGGCTCTGGATGAGTTATTACAGAACGACAGAAGAGAGCGCCGCACTTCCTCATACTAAATATCTGACTCATTCTCGTTGGGAGACATCGGAAGACTTTGGTGATGGGAAGATGTACACATATCAATGACAATGTAATCCAAGAGGGCCAAATCACCCCCCTTTGTCAATTATTAACCTCTCTGAGAAATTAGGTCAAAGATCACGATCAAAACCAAAGCTGCACACTGTCTAGTTCTTTTCTGAGAAGAATTAGAAAGGTCACCGTTTTTTTTTTTTTTTTTTTGGAAGAGGGATTCACATGCTACAGAGCCTTTGGAAGGACATGGCACATTTAACAGCATCAGAGCATTGTTTTAAAATTTAATTGGTGCATGGTTTCGACTGCTAAAGAATGCCAATCTAGGAAGAAGTAATAGGCTGAGATAGGGACTGAGAACACACGGTATTCAGCGACTATTCGTGCAGTTGACTGCTCCTGAAAATGTCCAGTCCGTCTACTGAAATAAACACTCGCCCATTGGAGTAAGAGCTAGAGTTTCCACATGCCCACATTTGCCTCTTCTTCGGGGTGACTCTGTTCAAGGAAGTTAATGATCTCAGAGTGAAATGGTACTTTTAATATTTATCTGTTAAATTAAAGTCACCTGTTTCAAGGGTCTTGGGAAATTCAACAAGGGAAAAAACAAAAGCAATGTGTTGACTACCTCCTGGTCATTCTCCACTGGCCAAAGTACACACCACTTCAGAATGGGTGCCATTTCTCAAAGAACGTCATCAGTGGAGACATCTTAAGTATCCAGAAAAACACAAACAAATATTTCCTCATTTTTCTCATTCCTCTAACTTTTTAAAATATCTAGGCAAATAATTGCCCAGATTTGTTGCCCAGGTGTGCCTGTACCAAATTGTAAACCCATGGTGTAGTTGTAACAACACACCATGCAAAAGAAACACACATGGCAAAGACGTGGGAGAAATCTGAAATACACACAGCATGACTCACTTTGAAATGCTACATATTCAAGGAATATAAGTGAATTTTGTGCATACATCATTTAAAGCCAAACTTGCAAATCAGTTGGCTACTTATTAGTCAACACTGGCAGTACAGTTGCAGCACTGTTCAAAAATGTATGGTTCAAAAACAATTCAGGGTGCCCAAGATCTTGTTGCCAACTCTCATGGTCTTTGAAAGGCCAGTGTTCCCTGGGTATATGGCTCGGAAGTTTCTAGAATCATTTAGGACTCAAGTCTTCTCTTTTTCCAAATCAGACATATTGGCTGGCACTACACTGCCTCAGGCAGCCTGTTATTTGAGCTCTACTGCCCAAATACAGCTCAAAGTAGTTAACAAGGCAGGACACAACAGAAATCTTGCCTTTAATTTCCAACATACTTTTCTATAAACTGAGGACTATAGCCAGATTAGAGGAGGGTAAATGAGGTAACATATGCACAGTGCTTTGCATGGGACTTGGAACATATTAAGCAGTAAATAAATGTCAGTGACTTGTCATTATTAGCTGTATGATTATACTAGAGGTGTGCTGACTTCTATCCCCAGGGGTTAGCTAGTTGCAGCCTCTTTTGACAGAGAAGTGTTCCTTCTTTTGACAGAGAAGCATTTTCAACGATGTGGCAAATTTCCTAAACTGCCTGACTTAATTCCCCAGGAACACTGGGAAGGCCTTCCTCGAAACAGCAGACCCATGCAAGCCTCACCCACTGCCACTCCCAGAGCAGGTGGGCAGCTTGCCTTTCAGGGGAAACTGCTCTGTGCTCTGGCTCTCTGAATTCTTGGAATAAGTAGATCCCTAGGAAGAGTATGACACAAAAGATTTGAAAACAAATTCCACAAGACACTCAATAGCATTTACAGGAGTCTTTAGCATGTATGCAAAAAACCCGTTGACTGCTTAAATATATCTGACTACTTCAAATGGATTTTAAGATGAGGCCTTTGCTCCCTTCTTCAGTGTCTCAGCCAGATGTTTCGGCCCTGCTCACTCCATCTTAGTTCTCTGTGAGAAGCTGCCGAGGGCTAACAGTGCCCATGGCAATTCTGCATTTTTACAGGGCTCAGCTTTAGAATGAAGTTATCCTTCACTCTACCCACACCACAGAGCAATTATTCCTTTGTCTTGTTGCACATTGGACTGAATCTTCCCATTTGTCAATGTGAAGTCATTTACAGTAAAGTTTTAAGAACTCTTGATGGCAGGATTGGACAATTCTAAGTCAAATGTAGGGAAAAAAAAAAAAAGAACCGCAAGGACTGCTTTGAAAACACACTTCTAAAATAGGTCTAAGCACAAAAAACAAATAATATGAATTATCATGCATGTTTGTGTAGATTTTTCTCGGCTTCTTATAATTTTAGGAAGTTGTGGGAAGCACCTTGTAATTGAGTTAAGGAGTCTCTGGGCTCTGATACATTAGAAATCTTTTTTTAAAAAGAAAGTAGATTATATTAATTTAGTAGGGCTCAGGCTTAAATATAATAAATGTTCATTAACTTCTGTCCTCAATCTATATGTAATTTTATAATTAAATAATGGCATAGAATTTCTACCATCAACTCAGACTGAAATATGGAATAGGATAGTTTATCACTAATATCTGACTTCAAACAACAGGAAATATGTAAGTAAGCTCTCCCTTGAGCCAGTACCGAATGCTTTCCAACTCAGCCCTCTTACCTTTCTCAGAAAAAAAATTCTGTGTCTACAATGTTCTCATCACTGATGTCTGAGGGTAAAATTCTCAATTCCTGTGCTTTTGCAGTTACCTTTCAGAGTCACTGGACCAGTGCAAGATCAAACACAAGCTGCCTCGTCACAATGAAAAGGGACATGGCAACAGCTTGGATACTGACTGAAGTTCATTCTGCCCCCCACCCCCAGGAGCTTTGGCATTTTATTGCTAGAGTTGAGCACACCCAGCCCCAGGTACCAAGGAGGTATGAGGTCTAAGAATATTCGAACGCCTGCTTATCAAAGTGTTTGATGAAGTTTGCCATTCAGGTAAAGACTGCTTATATTCTGTCTTCTCCGGAGTAGAGAAATGAGCATTGCGCTAAACACTCAGAAAGATATTAGTCAATAGTGCTGGACAGAGCAGAGCTGAAAGATGCCTTACAGAAGTCACAGTGACAATGTGGCTGGCCCAGCTGCAAAGCCTGTTAGGATGCACGTGGAAGCATTTGCTACTCAAGTAAAGGCTGCCTTTAAGGTTTTCAAAGATCAGATAATTGAGGAAGCAGATAGATGTAATCTCTGGGAACTGAGAGGTCATGGCTACTGGTGTTGTCTAAGAGCATTCAGCTTATCCTCATTACCAACATTTACATGAACCAAAGACTTGTTCTCTGGTTTCCTCATAGAATCCTAGGGAGAGAGTCTTTATCTCTACTCTGGGCACACCAGCAATTTGGGGGCTAAAAGTGGAATTATACAACACAGTGACTTGCCCATTGTGGCCAGTTATCTTGTGTGTGTGTGTGTGTGTGTGTGTGTGTGTGTGTGTGTGTGTGTGTGAGCTAGGATTTGAACCCAGGGCATTGCACAAGAGCTCTACCATTGAGCCACATCCACAGCCCTCAGCTGTCTTTTCTTGTACAGGTTAAGAAGAGTACAGAGCAAACACAGATGTCCATCATTATCTTCCAGAGTCCCTGGAAGTTTTCCTTCAGTATTTTATTAATTATATTTTGTTATGGACAGAAAAAGCTTATAAAATTATCTTCAAAGCAAAAGGAAAGAAAAAAAAAATACCCCATAATAAATGGAGGCTTAAAATCAGAAAGCATATCAAAATATGTTCTGCATTACTTCAGCTGAGGGGGAATTACTCAATAGAATAGTCAGTCCCTTTTGCACACAGCTGGGAAACTAAAACCATTACTCAGGGTTGTTTACAGTTCTCCGTTTCCTCCTCCCCGCCCTCCTTCCAGGAATTTAGAGCCCTGCTCAGCAGTGGTAAGTTTCCAGAGAGTCAGATATTTTCACAGTGAACTGCTTGGGCTTGGAATGAAAAACCAGCTTCAAGGGCAGTAGTTTTCACTTGAAAATAAAACTTTTCTGGGGGAAACATGAAGCGGTTAGTGGGAGGGCAGAGGCGCACAGACACCACACCAGCAACAGAGAAGGCAAAGCACTGCTAGCTGCGAAACTGAGGGGTCTTGGAGGCAAGGTGTGCAGCACAGATGTGTGCAGCGGGGCGCAGGTCCTGCGGAGGCCACTGGCAGGGCATGGACTGCTCTGGGTCCGGAGAGAGAGAGCTTGCCCAGTGTGAGGAAGGTGAGTGAGTGGCTGAGTGTGCAGGCTGGAAAGGAGTTTCAGGGCAAGCAGGAGGGGGGCGGTGCTTACTGAATTTTAAATGAAGAACAACCAATTAGGACATGGCATTCTGAGAATCCAAAACCCACAATCTGGATAAAACAGGAAGATAAAATAAAAATCTGGGGGTGTTAGTAACATTTTATGCAGATTTGTGGGTTCTGTGAGTGGTAAAGTAATTCATTGATCGATTACCTGTCTCATTGTAAAATCTAGAAAGAAAGAGGATGATAAAACTCTGCCATGAATCAGATGGTGGTTGTGCCACCGGCTGTATCAAATCCTTCCAGGCACACAGCGACCTTCAGTGAAAATGACTGAAAGAGCTACGTGCGGTTAAACAAAATTTTGGTGTGGTCCAAACATTTTATGCTCTGAGATTTGTTTATGCCTTCCATTCAGAAACATCTTTTCCAATTGACTACAAAAAAAAAAAATGTGGGTTGTAATGAGTAATTTCATGATGACCCTAAGGCAGACCAGATGCTGGCCTACCTAAATCATGGACAATTTTCATCATCCTCTTGGGGTTCTAGAATAGTGTGGAAACCAGGAGAACAAGGTACCTGCTATTTGGACTGCTGACAGAGGGTCCAGGCTGTAAGACACTACATTTGCCTCGTGGCTGTTTGCAATGAACAGGGGTAAAGAAAGAAGAATGTTCAGTCCAGGCAAATAAAGACAAGCTACTGATGAAAATTAAACTAAAAGTGTAGCAAAGGCAAAACAAATCAAATGAAATGATCAGTATCCACAAATCAAAGAAACTGGCTTTTCTTTTGCTGGAGAAGTAAAATAAAATTACATCTACATTATTAAAAACTAAATAATCAAAATGTAATTCTGGAGCCCGTGCACCAGTGGGTGTAGTTTGCCCACTTTTCACAGCACTATGCTATGCAAAGCAGCTCTGTGTATTTACTGTTACTATAGAATTTACCTTACCCACTTATTTTTGCACATTTTAGAACACGAAAGCAATATTAATTTTATTTTTTTGATCGAATCAAGCTTGTTATTTTCCAGGAAGAAGCCCAACAACTACATATTCTGGTCATATAATGTTAAAATTTAAATAGAAAAGCCAGTATTCCTTCACATTCTTAAACTAGGATCTATAGGAAACTAGCGAATGCAGTAAAAAACAATCCTAAAAAGAATAATACATTTGTCAGTGTAGAACATAAGTATATGTAACAAAAATGTACAAATGAAATCAATACTTCTACAAACTAAAGAGAAACAATGAATAAAATCATAAAGCCAGACTAAAAAATAAAAACAAAACGAAACAAAACAAAAACCAAGCTTATAGTTACACAGAGAAATCAAGGTATAGAGGGTAGCAGGGCCAAGTTTGTCTTTGTATCCTCACTGTGTGGCCAGCAGGCAGCCCTGTCACCAGCCTCATGGTCCAGGTGGCTCAGCTTGAGTTGTTGCCACTTTAGGGCCCCCAACCTTCAAGACCACTACTCAGAATGCTCTCTGCTTGAGGGTCAACAGCACCTCCTCTTGTCTTATCAAATTCAGTGGATTTGTAGGACGTTCAGTCTGTCCTCTGCCCAGGCACTTCTGGATGTGGTAGCCCATCTTTGTTAGGTGGACGTGGTAGTGGCAGTTGAAGGAAGAAACCACCAAAGGGACACATGAGCAGCATTTTTGACATGGCCATGTGAGCAAGGCAAGTAATTTTTCTTCCCACATACCAGCCACACACTGAGCCCTGTTTTGTTTTTTTTTAAAAAAAAAAACAAACAAACAAACAGAATTGCTCTTGTCCATTCCTGAGTGCATGCTGGAAGGGCACATGGTAGGGGGCCGAGGGAGAGTGCTACAGTGGTGACAGCCCTTTCCTGCCTGGGAACACCTGTTCTGAACCTGTAGACTCCGTGGTAGACACAAATACTGTCATTCCTTAGTGTTTGCGCCCATGGGTTTCCTGAAAATGACCAGTGCAAAGTTACCGGTTTCTGTTTGTTTGGGGTGCTTCTTCCTGACGTAGGACTCACAGATCCCGAAGTATCCAGCTCATCGGCAGAAGACCAGGAAGACAAATCCTACCGAGGAAAAGAGATTCTTCTACCAACACCGTGTCCCAGAGCTGTGGGAGGTCCACATGCACAAGGTATTTCCCACCCCACCCCAGCTTCTGTCCATCCCCACCATACGAGTGAGATCATTGGCTAAAATGGAATCAGACAGCTGTGAGAACAGCAGCTAATGCTCGTAGTGAGTTGGGATTTCCGGGCTGTGAGTTTGGTCCTTGTGGAAAATAGTTACAGATTTTTTTTCTTACGCCTTTCTTATTTTTTGGTGACAAGAATGCGAATGGTATGAGAATGGGAGGTAATGAGAGCTGTCTTACAGCTGTAGGTCTCCAAGGTAATAGATAAACCAATTTGTCTAAGTTGGAAACAAATGATGGCCATTCAGCAGCCTAGCTTGTAGAATCAGAGAAGCTGTGTTATTTCTGGTACTGCTGCTGCTCAGAGTCAATGGCTCCATCACATGCTCACGGAGGACAAAGCACTGTGTGTTCCTGATGGATTTCACAATGGAATGTCTGAAATCTTAGTGAGCATTGCTGGGTATGCAAATCACCAACGCAATCATAATATGATCTAGTTAAGAAAAAATATGGAAAACAAAAGAGCAAAGGACTATTTTCTATGGAGTAATTACTATAGAGTACACATAAGGCAAATGCATGCCTCGCATGCTTGGAATACAGAAACTCATCCATAATGTTTTGTTCACTCCAAGGTGGCTGTGTAACTGAAAGTGTGTGAGTTCTTAAAGCAACAGGGTGAAATAAAATGACAGCGCAGTGATAGTAATAGAGCTGGCAGCAACAATTACAAGAGGTCTTTTGAATTTAATAGACTCCAAAGCAGTGTCCTGTTATAGTGGTTTATGGTTCTGCTGTTGTTATTCTGAGAGAGCAGTTAGAGGAAAAGTGATGAGGAGTGGACACTCTATTCTGACAAGTGCTGCATTCAAAGGCTTTGGAGAAGCGGTGTTTCCCACTCGTGTAAGAAATGCAACACCGTGATGTTGGTGAGGACTTACCTGTTGACTGCTCGACACGTCCAGTAACTTCTCCAGATCCTTGATATGCCGACTGACCTCCTTCAAGAGAAGTTTGAGCCGGTTTCCAATGACATGAACTTTTTCTTTGGCTTCTAAACAGTCAGTGCCTTCAGCATTGACCAAGAGTTGGCAAGACATGTCTTGCAGCGAGGTCACTTTGAGTTGGGACTCCAACAGCTCACGCCTTATTTGCTATGTACATAAGAGGAAAATTTTTTTCTAAGAAGTTCTGATGGATCACATTTCCAAAGTGGGGAATTACGGCTGAGCATCAGAATGTGGTGTGTACACGCCAACAGATGCTGCAGCCAGGGTGCAGGCATTGGGGGTGTGTTCTTACCCAGGCTCAGTCAGAAAAGAAAAACAAACACAAACCAAAAAACCTCTGTAGGACCTCCGAACTTCTCTGATCTCAGTTTTCTCGTTGGATGCCCGGTTCGTAGTACCTTCAGCTTTACTGTCGCTAGTGATAGTACATGTGAAGGTGTACTTAAAATTCAAAATGTGAAGATGGTGCAAATGAGACACGAGATTATCTTTTAAATAGAAAAATAAAACGTCTAAATACAGCAAAACTTGGGTATGTCCAGGTGTTCTCTGATACCTACTCAGAATTTTAATAAAGATATAGGGTGAAATTTGAGTAAAAATATAGTTGCATCGCTATTTCCTCTTGGCTTGCAAGACACTTAGAGCACTGAATTAAAAGCAGCCAAATTCTAACTGACTTACTTACCAAGATTTCAAGCCAACTCACTAACCAAGTTTAGGTCAGTGACTTTAAATGTTAAAACATAACATTTTAAAAATACTGAAAGCTGCAGAATTGAAAGTACTTTCTCCTAATGGAACTCAAATATGCTTCTTTATCATCTGTAACAATTGAATATACTAAATTTTATATTAGCTAAGATCCTTTTTAAATTTTTTTTTAAATTTAAATTTTAATTTTTTTATTGTTTTTTGGTGGAACCGGGGATTGAACTCAGGTCTCGCACTTGCCAGGGAATCGCTTATTCTACGGAGTCATCTCCCTGCCCCTTTTAACTAAGATCCTTGTATGAAAACCTAAGCAGTAAATTTCCATTTGAATGTAGTCTTAAGTTTATTGCTTCTTTCTTTCTGTTCTTTCCTCATTTTTTGGTACTGGAGTAGCCAGCTCTTTTTGATTTTTATTTATTTATTTAATTTTAAGACAGGGACTCCCTAAGTCACTAAGTTGCTGAGGCTGGGCTTGAACTTGTGATCCTCTTGCCTCCATCTCCCAATGTGCTGCGATTACAGATGTGAAACTATGCTTGGCAGTTTCTTGTTTATTGTTGCTTGAGAACTGTTAGGTTTTGATGTTTTCAAGTAATGAAGATAGGCTAACTTACTGCACTTCCTCTTCTTGCAAAGGTTAGTGTTTCAGATGTTATACCTAATGCTTCTAACAAAAACTTAATTGTCTCTATTACCTACCAAACACTATGCTTAGAGACACAGATATAACATATAAAGTTTAAATCAAAAATAAGTACATTTTAAAATTAAAAATAAGTACCTTTTAAAAAAGCTGCCTTACCGAACACAAGCTAATTGAGACTAAGGACATCTAACATTAGTACAACTAAGCAATGGCTGTGTGCAACTTATTTCACAATGACTAAAAACTAAGAATTAAGTTAGCGACGTAGGTCTTAGGTCAGGGTGTAAATTACCAGCATCACTTAGAGGCAAGGCAGCCTAAGTGAATCCATGCACCCCTCGGACAGTGGCTGTGGACCATCCACCTTCTTACCCTCAGCTGCTTGTGCTGATCCTGGAGTATCTCGGCATCAAGGTGAGAATCAATAGGGATGATTTCATTTTTTCTCCTGTCAATATTCTCCAGCATGAGCAGTAAACCATGGCTCATTTCATGGAAATCCTACAAAAACACATAAAATGTAAAGTAACCATGGAGAATGCATTTTCCAGAATAGATTTCCATTCTTTTTAGTTGCTGCCACTGGCAGATATATGTTGGCATTAAGATCAGACATGTGACTCCATTCTCAGGAAGTTTCTAGTGCTGCTATTGGTATCTGACCAAGAGCTTATCTTCTTACTCCAGACATCTTATTGATTATTTGGGGGGAGAAATGTAGACATAAAGTTGGCATCAAAATGCTCAATTTTCAAAACAGACAGGTAGCACTGAGTGTCTGGAAGGAATTCACTCTGCTTTTGTCTTTTCTCTATGTGTCCAAATTTTCCCATCCTCTAAGGCCTGAGTCCAGCCTTCCATCTCTTCATTCACACACTTGTTCATTCATTTAACACGGATGACAGGTGATCAAACATGGTAAATGTGTAAATAAAAAAAATATGGGAAAAGATACATTGTCACTAATCTCCCTCAAAATATTCTCTTGTACTTCACATGTACTTATTCCCATTGTCCTTGCCACTGTCTGCCACATTTCTGGAAGTCCTCTTTGGTGAGTGTCTTTAGTCGTGTTGTCCTGACTGCAGTGATGTTCTGAATCAATTCAAAGCATTTACCTTTCATAATCATCTTGACTTTAGGGAAAAGCCAGAAGTCTCATGGCACCAGGTTCAGTAAATAAGGTGAATGAAAACACACTGTGATGTTTTTCTTTGACAGAAATCACTGCAAGTAGTCAGAATCGATTCAGGACAGAGGTGGGCATGGCAGCACAGCTGTCTACACTCACACAGAGGAACTTCCCAGAAGTACATCAGAAACTGCCAAGGATGATGGGATGTGTCGGAAGTAAGGAGTAGGAGAGGGAGTGATGGAAGTATGCCTTTACTATAATATGCTCAAATATTATGCATCACATTTTTAATCACACTTTGTAGTTGCTGAAGGTTGCCGTGGGCAAGGCATTGTGGTCGGAGTGGATACAGTGGGAAATAGCTGCATAAGTACCCACTTTTAAATCATTCATTATCCCACTGAGGATAGAAAATGTCTCAGACTCCTGGCTCTGTGTGATCTGGCTCCAGATGCTTCCCAGGCCTCGTCACCTCCTGCCTCACTGACTACACCCTGATCTGACTGGCTTCTTTTCTGTCCTAAAGGTGCTGCCTTGTTTTCTGTTTCTGACACACCCCATTCTTTGTAGCTCTCTTGTGGCGACGTCCTTCCGTGGCAGCTCAGAGATGCATGGAGCTTTCCTGGCCAATCTGTCAAGGTAGCGTTCTCAACTACTAGTGGTGACCTGTCTGTAGGTATCTTGACTATTTCAGTTTTGTTTTGTCTATTTGGCGCATGGTGGAAACAGCAAGTAATTGTGGAAGGAACGGATAGATAAAAATGTGTAGTGCTTACTTTGATGTTCAAGAAATATCTATTTGCTCTATAAATGCATGTTGAAAGAAAGAGTGAATGAATGAATGAGTCAAAGAAGGAAGAGCAGAGATGAGACAAGTGTGGGGAGTGTTTTTTTTTTTTTTTAACTGGACAATGAGATCATTGTGAATCTCACTCAAATATTCTTTGGGGAAAGCAACTGTATCCTTCAACAGTGGTAGCGTTTGGCTCTAAGGAACCACCTGTTCAAAGCCTCTCTGACCTGGCACTGCATGAGAGCATCCTGTAGCAGACCCCGCCAGTCCTCCAGCAAAGAGCACACCCGATCCCAGCGCCCATTCATCTGGGATAAGCGATCCTGCAGGTCCCGGCTCTCCTTACTATCAGCCTGAGTGAACTCAGGGCTGCAGAGGTTGATGGAGAGGATGATGGCTTTGCGGTGGTCCACTGCTCTCTGGAGCTCCTAAAAGGGAAAGGGGAACACTTTACCAAATATGTTAATGAGAAAATATTTGTTTAGAAAATAGTTTAAGATCCTTGAGAGTGTTCCATTCAACTGAAAAATCCTACTTCAAACTTGCCTTAGTAGGGTGGCCACGCAAGATTGTGGGTGTACCCCTCTGACCCTGATACAGGGTGACCAGGCAAGAGATTGAAGGTATACCCCCTGACACCAATGCTGTGAGAAGAAGAAATTGGTTTGGTGACATTGACAGCAGGGATGCATCTTTGGAAAATACAGCGTGGGATCAAAAAGTTCAAATGCAATGATGTGGAACACAACTGCATTACTACAGGTGCATAAATAAATCCACATTTTTCAAGAACACATGAAAACTATTAAATATTTCAGGACAGTTGGCCTGACTTTGAGGGAAAGGAATTAAAAATCTAGGAAGGGAAGAATGAATATGGTAAAAATAAATAAAGCAGGAAGCAGGATGAGAAGTACGGCGCCCCTGTTTACCTCAGCCCCTTGCACGATTGTTCAATCACAATGCAATACAAATCTGGTTCCAACAGTTTTGAGCAATGGAATACCTGCTTTTCTTCTTCTCCTGTAATCACGCTCATTCATAGACCAGTGGTATGTCAGGCCATGTGCCTGAGTAAGAAGTGGTGAATTTAAGATGGGAGATTTCAGGCCCGGAGCTCCAGTGCTCTTAATCTGTGGCACAGAGACCTACAGGCCAAGGGCGCTGGCTAGTCACAGGCCACACTCTCGTGTGGGGAAGAGAATGAGCTGAGCATTTCATGAGGTATTCGGCGTAGTGGAGTCACAAGCAAGGTGGGAGACTGATTTTTGGTTTTGTGCATTTCCAAGATGTCCATGACTTATTCTTAAAAATGCAAGCACATACTCATGTATTCCTTGATGGGCGGTAATATTTAAATATCCATGGATCAAAGCAGAGTAAGCAGTTGTGGAAACCACATTTACCTAAGCTGTATTTTCTTATAATTTCTTCCTACTTTTCTTATGTTCCCAACTTGAATTCATTGTTCACCAATCAATGAGTTCTCAGACTGCTGCGCTACAGATTCAACCACAGATGCAGTGGGAGGTCAAGAAACACTGAAGAAAGGACTTGGACATTGCACATGCTCGTTCTCAGAGATCCCAGACAGGAAGCGCCAAGAGCGGGGCGGAGGAGGGCGGCTCTTCCCTACCACGCAGGCTGCCCTCCGAGGTCTTCCGTCGCTGTCCTCATCCTGCTGAGCCCTCAGATTGTGCCATGTACTTACATCAGCACCTTTTCAGGAAATTTGTTTATAAAGCAAGGCTGTCTAGCTAGTCGAGGGGCTTTTCAGAAAACTTCATTTTATTATGTAAATTCTGTAAACTGTAGCTCCCTTCCAGTTCTTTGTCCAACAATTCATGGGGCTGGTAGAGAGACTTTTCTAAAGGATATGACTGTGGAAATATCCGTGGGAAAGCCTGATTTCTCTCTCTGAGAAGTTAAAGCAAAACAATCCTCCAAAGGCAAGCCACAAAAACATCATCTCAAAATAAATAGCATGTACTAAAGTCTCAGAAACACAGGAGCAGCACATGTAGTTCTGAGTCCAGATGGGGTAGCTACACCCTGAGGAGGGGCACGTTGAGCACATTTTGATGTTCTTCAAACAAAACCCAGGAGCTATAGCACAATCAATAGAAACTGAGCTCTGAGTCCATGGGTACTTACCAGTTTCCATTTAGGAGTGCAATCCAATAGCTGGTGGGGATTAAGATCCAGGGCTGGAGTGAAGGGAAGCTATACTATATCCAGCCAGGCCAAGATCAAAGGTGAAGGGCAAGTGTGCTTCATGAATAGCCAGTGGTCCTGTTTTACTTGATCTATTACAGTAAAACTACTTCTGTCAGTGCTATGATCAACTTTGGAACTTGTGCTGATATGAGAAAATCATGATACCACCAGGTTTCCTATGAATTCACACAGATACAGTATTTCAAAGGATTTCTTCCTAGTTTTAACAAAGATGTGCAACACTCTGCTCACACTTATATTTACCTTACAAAGAGGCTGACTGACTCACAGAGGTGTCTGGCCTTTTCATGAAAGAAACTGACCATTTCGTAAAACACCAACTTGCTCAACTATGAGTGATTCTTTACATGGTGGAGAGCTCTACAACACAGTCTACTTTCTTTCCTTCTAACCCACATGGGGACATGCTTGGATTTTGGATGGAGGTGGAAGAGGTGCATTTTTGTTCAGTTTTATTGGACACCTTCCCTGCTGCTGTGTGAGGGGAAAACACCTCAAGTTGGAATTCTCTGAATGAATGTGTGTGGTGGGAAAAGGCCTTGGGCATCTACCTTGAGCTTTTTGATCTGAAGCTCAATGGTCTGGATGTCGGTGCTGAGTTCTAGGTGTTGCAGTTGTTCCAGTTCCTCCTCTGTCTCCCCTAGCCAGGCCCAGATGTTTTTCAGGTCTGAGTTGAACTGCTGCCATTTCTGGAGGTTCTGCTTCATCCTCAACTCCTTGCTCAGGGCCTGGGCCTGCAGGAGCTCCCATCGGTCAATCACACCTAGAGGGACAGGCATGGGAGAGTAAGGAGTTAAAAGAGTGACAGAGCCTGGGGTGGTGGTGAGCACCCAGAATCCCAGCACTGAGGGAGGCTGAGGCAGGAGCAGAGCAAGTTTGAATCTTACCTGGGCAGCTTAAGTGAGACCTTGTCTCAAAATAAAAATGAATTAAAAAATAAAAACGAAAACAAAAGAGGTTAGGGATATAGCTCAGTACAAAGGCTTTGGGCTCAGCCCCAAAGAATGGGGGGGAAAGATACAGAATGGACAGTAACCCACTGGACATTATTTCTGTTGTGTGTAAATGACAGTTAAATGAGTGCAGACGCTGTGTTTTTCTCTTGAGAATTGAGTTTAAAAATAGTTGTGAGGAACTTCACAAAGTAATAAGCAGTCATGTGCCTGAGGAAACGATTCTCTTCTCAGTTCTTTTCTACAAAGGGATGTTGAATGGACACAGATGAAAAGCTGACTCAACTCACTAGGGCCAGAGGATCAAAATAAATGCAACACAGGAAAAGCCACTGTGATGTGCTCCTCCTCCCTGCCCTGTCTTGGGAGATCCTTAGATGGTGGCAAGAGGGTCGCAGGATGGAACCCCCTAGCAGGAGGAGAAGCAGCGCAGTGGATGTTGGATGTGGCAAAGCACGTCAGGATCTTACACTTGGCTCTCTTGAGCTGCGTGTGGGGCACTCACCAGCCATCTGGGTCTCGGTACTGTTCAAGTTCACAAAGCCAGGAAAGCTGTCCTCTTCCTCCTTCAGCTTGTGCTCCAGTTTCCGCACTGAATCTATGCTGCCGCTACACTCGCCCAGCAGTTTCATCTGTTTAGATATGAAACACAGCCCTCATCACCAAAATTCCCACAAGGGCAAGAGCTTCTGGGGGGGACAGTGTGGTAGCTGCTCAGCAGAGTGCTGGCTGGGGAGCACTCCTCTGTGCCACTCTACTCAAAATAAGCCAAGCCCAGAGCTGTGCTGTGTCAATGGGTGATGTACTCTCATAGACACAAGAAACAAAGCCTTAAAGTTGTAGGTCCACAGAGGGTTGGCGTGGGACGCCCTCAGGATTGCCTGTAAATTCACAAATCCAAACAGATTGAACCATTCTGGGATAGATAGCTCAGAGCCTTCAGCTGCAAGGCAATATCAGCTTTTGGCAAGTTTCTCCCTCTTTCTCTTCCTTAAATTGAAATGTGGAAACATTAATATTACCACAAATCTCCTGGGAACATTTCTGCATTGAATAATTGAAATACTTAAAAGCAAGAAGCAATGCTAAGGCCAGTTGCTTTAGGAGGAAATTTAGGCCATGGATAATAGGTATCAAGAAACTAAATTCTACATACAGTCAGGGGAAAAACTTGCAAATCCATTTCTAATATTTGTGGAATTCAAAAATAAAAGAATAAGTCATTTTAAGGCATTTCAGCTGTATAGACTATGCATTCCATTACCTCTCGAACTCTTCAGTGGATCCCAGTGGTACTGAGTTACTATGATGACTTTTGACTGAGGCTAAGCATAATCTCAATGGTTCAAGCAGGGTCATCATCAAATTACATGAAAATTATAGCAGAATTTTAAAAAGCGGTTTTACTATAACCTCTACAGGTAATCACAACAATATTAATGTTTACATATACTGCTAGAACAGCTCTCTTTCCTGACCAAAAAAGTCAGTACATTTAAATTGTGATTAGACCATGGTAAATTAATGTTTCTTTCTTTCTACTAAGAATTCATTTGGATATAACAGAAAATATTGGACAGGGAAGAGATTTATTTTAAAATTCCCTTGCTTAACTATATGTAGGAAACAGATACAGGTACTTCTCTGAATAAAAAATTACCAAGTTAATAATTAGACTAGGACAAATAAAGTTATGATAGACTTTATCACACACACAGCTAATACTGCTCAAATAGGAATTAGTAATGTACACCATTCTTTGCTGTCCCCCACCCCTCTTGTTCCCTTCAGATTGACATTGGTTTACTTCAGAATGAGCACAGCAAGGGGCACAGGGCAGGGCAGGCTGTCAGTGTCACAGCACTTGCCTAGCATGTGCAAGACTCTGGTTCTATCATCAGTAGCATAAACAAAACAAAACAACAACAACAAAAAACTAAACCAAAACAAAACCCAGGAGGATTCTAGAATATTTCCAAGGTCAATAAATGAATTGAAAACCCAGGAAAAGAACTTTTACAAAGGCCATGTTTAGTAACCTATTAGCTAAAATCTGCTGCTTCAAGGAGAACCTTGGCCAAAAATTATGAGTTGGATTTGGAGGAATGCCTAATGACCTTTGGGAGCCAAAGTGTTAGGTTGCTCTCAAATAAATGGATCTCCCTGAGTGCTCGGCATAGAAGCACAGGCTGATCACTACAATGGGCTACAGAGCCTGGAAACAGAGCAGTTCTATTCAAATGGTAACTTTAAACAACAGGGCTTTGTTTTGTGTATCTACACCCACAAGTTCAAGGGCACTGTTGTTGGGGGCATCATAAATCCCTCATGCTGCAGATGCACCATGTTTTCTCACAGAACTGTGATCCAGATATGGGTCAGGAAGAGGCTGCTCGGGACACTCACATAGCCTTTGTAACTGGAGTCCAGCTCTGGCCCGGTGGGAGTTCTACTGCGCAGGACATTTTCAGTTTGCTGCATCTGGAAATGGCTGTCATCCAGGGCTTTGTCCAGTTGCTGGATCTGTGACTCCAAGGCGGTGCGATGCCCTGCAGTGCCAACCACAAGAATCTTTACTACCCATACTGTTTGAGGTATTTCAAGCTTGACATTCAAGAAGTTTCAGAAATTGTTTCAGTATGGCAGCATGGAAAGGGCCAGTATGTGGGAAATAGAAAAGCGAGTTTAGTACTATTGTGCTAGAGGGTTAGACCTGGAGGTGGTGGTGCCAGTGAGTATGCGTCTTAGGAGTCCCAGCAGAGTGGGCATTGGAAAGGGCTCTGCAGTTGGTTCTGAGCAGCCTGGAAGAGCTGCTCCCTCCTTAGTCATCTGAATGCTGTAGATAATGGCAGGCTTTTGAAAAAATCTGAACTGGTATACGCTGCTCTCCCAGGACTAGGAGGTAGGGGATTCTTAGGCTCCTTCTGCGGTCATATGACAAGCAGTGGAAGATACAACTCTAATTTATCCTTGGGTAAGTTTGGAGCCAAAGTGCTATTGAAGATCTGATTACTTTGTCTTTCACTAAAGACATGAATTTGAATTAACACATAAAGATTAGCTTAGAATATATGTGCCTGGAGAGATCAAACTAGGAGAGATATGCTTTTATCTAATCTGAAGAAAAAAAAACTAGTAGAAAGCTAAGATCTCAGCACTCTACCCAGGTAGGCTCTTTCTCATTGCCTAGATCTTAGCTCATTCTACTCTTTGGGCTGCACAATTACAATGTGTGTGTGCACATGCACACACGTGTGCGCACACACATTTGTGTATTATAGTCTTAGAACTGAACAAGATCAATGATCACTAGAATGGAGTTAGCCCTGTGTGAAAGCAAAACAAATATTAGTAAGTAAGCTTTATTAAATGTATTTATTTACTTTAGAAAAAAGCCCTTCTAAATACACCCATAAGGCAGCTCCTACTAGAACGTGCTTGGAAAATCAGCGGCCAGTAATGCTACCTCACTGTGGGTCTTTTGCTTGTCTTCAAAAACAGAAACATGATCGAGTAACTCCACAAGTCCGCACCAGACCGCCTTGCTCCTCACTGTGCCCAACCCACTGCCCCTGAACTATAGTTTGCTTCCTGCAACACTAAGCAAAACTGGTTCCCTCTGTCTTCAATTCTTCCTGTTTTAGGAATAGTTCCGTCCTTAACAGGAAATCAAAGGTCCAGATAAAGCAGAACATAGTTTCCATTTCCAGTCATTTTCTGATATAAGACTTTTAAAACTAAAGGGATACAGTTTAGGTAGGCACGGCAGCTCACACCTGGGAGGCTGGGTCAGGGGGAGCTTAAGTTTAAGTCCACTCCCCAATGCAATTTAGCAAGACCCTGTTTCAAAGCAAAAATATAAAAAGGGCTCAGGCTGTAGTTCATTATGAAGGCCCTGGATTTAATTCCTAGTGCTTCAACAAAAAAGATATATGCTATGTTTTAGATCTAGTCTTCCCCTTTGTCTTACTTATGACCTCTGAGATGAGGCAGATGTTGTGTAGAGTATCTGCAGGTCACCCAGCCTCAGGCTGGTGGCTATCACAGGGCACTGACCCTCCCACGGCCAGAGCACACTGGCCTTTCCTGTCTGCTGTTAGCAGGAGCCACAGTTCTGTACTTAAGAAGGCTGATCACCACTTGACAAGTGGAGTTACTTCATTTTGTTTGATGATTTAAGTCTTATTCTGGATGTGGACCAACCAGCTGCTTTTTTATCTAGTACAGCAGGAAGAGAGGAAGGTTTATGCCTTAGCATGCGTGAGCCCCGAAGCTGTGAGCGATACAACAGCTGTGCTGAGAGAAGAGGCTTGTTACAGGGAGGGCTGAGCTCGCTGGCTTTCCATGCCTACCAGAGGTATTTCTGATGGCATTTTCTGTGAGTTTTACATAGGCCTCAGCGCTTTCAGGGATCACTATGTCTGCAAAAAGAACACAGTCTAAGTTGACAGCTAAATGCTGGAAACCTTGATTCTCTTGTGGCAGGAAAAATAACTTTCCTAGGGAGAAAAATGAGGTTAGTGATTTTAGACAGCTAGCTCATGACACACAGAAGAGTGTGTGCATGCTCACCAGAGCATTCTGGAACTGGCTCCTTCTATGAATTCATATCCACCGAGAGTGTTGTGAGCCCTCATTCAGCCTCACAGGCAGTATACTTTAGTCCCATTTTATAGATAAAGAAACTGACATCCAGGGAAATGAAGTCACTTATCCAAGCTTGAAGAGCTAGTGAGTCATAGAAAAGGGACTTCATCCTAGATTCTAGGGTAGCACTGCCCCTGTACTTCTATGAACAACACATGTGATTTTAAACATTTACTAGCCATATTGGAAGAGGGATAAGCAGATGAAATCAATCTTAATGCTAAATTTTAGTAAACCAATATATCCAAATTTAACAAGGTATCAACATTAATATTAATATTTCACACCCCTTGAAATCAGGGCACATGTCTTATTCTTCCTCTTTGAGCCAGCCCACCACAACTTGCAGTCAGTTTAATGCTTAACTGCCACATGTGGCTGGCGCTTACATACCAGGCAGCACTTGCTATGATGCCACATGCCTAACTCTTAGGTCAATAAAACAGAAACACAAGAAGTCATTTTAGTTTTACAATAATGTCATACGCTTGAGCACCCAGATTTGAACTATCAGAAATAAACAGAATGAGCTGCAGATGGCCTTTCAGGGAAAGTATGCGGTGCATTTACACGGGCCAAGCACCAGCCTCCAATCATTCATTCCATGCTTGCTTGCCTTCTACATAGTGACCCCCTTTCCTTGTCCAACCCTTTAGAATATTTGCTGCTTGGAGCTCTGTCCTCCTTGTTCCCCTTAGACACTTTTCCCATGTGACTCCCTCCTTTCAGTCAGGGACAATTACCATTCACATACGGACAACTACCTAATCTATTTCTAGGTCCTGACTTCAGAACCACATATCTACTCCTGGATAGTGTGCTTGAAAATTCTGTAAGAATCTCAGAAGCACTCAGCATGGCCTGTAGCTTGCTGTCTCACCTCCCTCTTGTGGCTGCCAGGGCCTAGGAACATTGAACCAAGATGTGTCTCAACCTCAATTAAGTCATTCATTCTAGAGGCGTCTTCTTCTCATGATTTCTTGCCATTTCTTTGTTCTCTTGGTCTGGTGCTGCTGCTTGAGTCTAGGCCACCATCCTATTTTTCTGTCCTGGATTATAAACCATTTCTATCTGCACTCTCTTCTGCACTGTATGCTCTTCTGCAGTGTCTATACTGAGACTATATCAAACTGTGCACCTAATCACATCACTTCCCTCCTTAGACCATGTTGTGGTTCCCTTTAGAACAAGAGCCAAATTCCCTTTGGAGTGAACAGGCCACGTTGTGACCATCCTCCCTTGACTCTCTAATCTTTCCTTGTCCACTCCATGCCACCCAACCTATGATCTTGTCATTCTGGCCAAAATTCAGCTGACCGAAAGCACTGAGGCCAATCACAGAGATGGATGGAACTCTCTTCTCTTCTCCTGAACACTGCCTCACCCACCTGAGCAGCCACTACTCATGCCTCTCATCTTAGCTCAGAAGTTTCTCCCCTGCAGCCTCCTCCCAGTCCTGGTGAGCTGCCCCATGATTATGTTTCCATGTCACCATTTGTTCATTGTTATGTTTGCATCAAGCATGTCACAGAAGGTGAATCTGCTTAGCTAACATGTTTCAAGCATGGTAGCAACTCCTGATTGTTTTCCTGTAAGCTAGTATACAGGAAAGACTCTTCCCTACCTGATAAGCCAACAGCTCCCCTGAGGTAGAAATCCTTCTCTTCCTGGCCCTCTTCATCCTCTGACTGCAAAGTTCTGGACACTGCGGACTCCAGGTCACGACTGAGGTCATAGTCATGATCCCACTCCAGAGGGATGGAGTCCACACTTGCCGGGGTGTCCCGTCCTGACCGCTCACTGCGCAGGGGCTGGGGGAGTGAGAGGGAGGGGTTGGAGGAAGGCTGGGGGGAGAGCACACCGTCCACTGATGGGTCCTGCCAGTGCAGGTCTGAGAGGGCCGCAGAGTCATCAAGCTCCAGCTCCCGGTCAGAGAGGTCGTGCTCATCATCCGGTAGCTAGAAGGGAAGTCAGGCCAACTCCGTTACTGCAGGGCTCAGGCTCCCTCAGTAGGGAGCTACCTCAGGTGCTACCTCAGCAGATCACTTGAGCTGATCTACCATCAACAAGGTCATCTACCACCTGTCTACAACATGGCAATAAATTTAGATTTCTTACCAACAAATACATCAGAAGCTCTGATCACTTTAGAAATGTCCTATAAATTAATCTACATAAGTCTTGATTTTATCACTATTAAAATGGGAATACTATTAAGATCTCCTTCAAAAAATTGATAGAATTAAATAAACATGTAAAGGCAACCTAATACTATGCCTGCAACACAACATGCATACAGGGGCATATATGAGGAACAAAAAGAAATTACTAGAAAAATACTAGCCTGTCTCCTTTAAAACATGGAATATAAAATACATTTAATCATAGAAGATTCCAAATAGTCTAATAATGTATATACAGATGAGATGCAATTATGGTAGCAAAATGGAAAAAGGAATTCAACTAATATTACCTCATCAGATGAGTAACTGCTTATATCTCTCACTCCATTTCCCTATTTCTTCTAGAAGCTTCTGTATCTTCCACAGAAGATATATATGACAAGTACTCTTCGCAAGTTTTTATGTATCCTAATTCATCTGATGACCCAATCTTTCTGATATTTAACCTTTTGTGTCTGATTTATTTCACTCAGTATTATGGCCTTGAGGTTAAATATCCCATGGTTTCTCTTCTGTGAGAAACTCAAAATATAAAGAAAGAGCAAAATAAAAGGTTATAGGAAACAGGCAGCCAAGCTTTGTGGAGATGGATAGGGGACCCAGAGATGAGCCAGAAAGGAGAAAGGGGAGTAGAGGGGACATTAGGAAGGGCTGCTGAGATAGGTCTAGGTACACGTCCCCAAATGGAATGTACTTATCATGTGTCATAAACACATACTGATAAACCAAGATAAGCAGGCCATCCAGTCCTATCCATGAGACAGTTACTACTGTGATTAAGGTTGTTTATAGTTGAGAAAAGTGAGTTAGAAAGGTGAGACATTTCCCAGTATGCCACAGCCAATGTGTGTCAAAGCTAGGCTTGGACACAGGTGTCTGGCTCCGGGGTCTGGACTCATGTTACCCCGTGTTGCTCTGATAGCTACTTCCCTATAACTAGTTCTCTCTAGATTTCATGATGCTAAGAAGTCGTAATGTTACACACAGGCAGGCGGATCAGTTTCTTATGATATCTTTCCACGCGCCCGAAGACCTCCTGGCAGTAGCGGCGGAGTTCATCCAGCTCCTCCTCGATGATGGCTGCATCCAGAGGCTCACTCTTCTCTATCAGCTGCTCCCCCTGGGTGATAATCTGCTCGATCTTATTGTGGTTCAGTGAGATTTCTTGCTGGAAGGCCTAGGGAACACATTTGCATTGTTCTCCTTGACATAAAATACTTATAAACTCTAGTAATTTACATGTCTCATGTTAGAAAAACCATATAGGGCAGTGATGGTGAATCTTTTTGAGAATGAGTGCTGAAACTGCAACTCAAAACACATTTAATTATCACAAAGTGCAAGCACTGCAATTAAATCTAAAAGCTGAGGTTGTAGTTAGAAAAAGACAGCTGTTATCTGATATTTGGCTGTGTGCCAAAAAAGAGGGCTCTGGGGGCCTGCGGGGGCACATGTGCCACACATTGGCCACCACCAAGGTAGGGGATATTGGTCTACCTAAAACAAGGACAAGGGCTGTTACTTGCTAAGGCAAAATATATACTTGAAAACAAAAACAGGAGTCAAAAATAGAAACATTAGAATTCTGTTAACAGAAAGGAGTCTAAGGTAATAAGATTTACTGCTGATAAAAAATTATTTCAACATGTTATCAGGCTAGTAGCACTGGTGATTCCTGATAAAGACAGGGTTATAACCTAAATGTGGTGATTGATCGTGGTATAAATTCTATGTCAAACCCAACTTGGGGAAACCATTCAAATGGTGAAGCCTCAGATTCATCTCAGATGATTGTTTTGGGGCATAGGCAGTAAAGCATACAGTGATAATTGTGTCAAACCAAGGAAATCTGGGATCACTGAGAATCATTCTATATAGTTTGAAAGAGGGACAAGTTTTAAATGTAATTCAATGCGAGCATAAACTCTGGAAGAGTTGAAAATTATCCAATGTTGAAAAAGACTGCCATGGAAAAATGAAGGGTAGTAATGAGATCCAAGACCCTGCCAGAGTTCCATAGGAAAAAACATTCAATTATAACTTGGTAGAAATTTTTGACTGAAGAACTGGCTTGGAGGGGTTGTGCGTGGGAAGAGGGAGAGAAGAAGAAAAATCATTGGGTAGAATCACAGGGTTATCATTTAATGATTTCTCTCATATTAATAGATAAATTAAGAGTAACTTTCTTACTTCTATTATGATAACCAAGAGGTTACGAAAATAATGAATACTCTTCAAAAAAAAAAAAAATCCATCTATTAGAACAGAGGGAGTGTAATTTAGTGGTAGAGTGTGGGTAATGTTCTGGGTTCAACATCCAGTACTAAAAAAACAGAATCCAAACCAAGAACTCCACCCATCTGTACTGGCAAGAAAATTTCATAAGCCACCTTGCAGATGTTTTCAACTATTTTTTTAAATGTATTTAGTACAGGGTCTATAGGGTCTCACTATGTAGATCAGACTCATAGTGATTCTCCTGTTTTCAGCCTCCCAAGAGCTGGGACTGCAGGTGGGTACCACCATGCCCAATCTCAGTCACTGTCTCAGTGCGCCCTGGGGACAGGGCCAGCACAGCATGCTGGGGATTGAACCCAGGTCACTATGCTCTGCCTAAGCAGATGCGTTAATCCACTGAGCTATCTGGCCGGCCCTGTTTTCAACTTATTAAACCATCCTATTTAAGGTTTCCTTCTGTATATTCATATTTATAGCTAGCCATGGTGATTTATTTGGTGAAAAACATAAAAGGTGTTAAAATTAACTTGGTATTTATTGAGATAGGTATCTACATCTACTGTGGAGATGTAGATGTAGAATAAAATATCAACATAAAAAGGTTGTTTTGTTCTAGAACTTAAAATTCAAATGATCTAGGTTTTAGGAAGAAATTAGGAGAAACAGTAATAAAAGAAATTCCTAAAACCCTGGCAAATGCGTTATTATTTAAAAGTATATACATTATGGTGTTTGTCTCTAGCTAGGGTTCTTTATTAATGTCTCTTATATTTCCTGATTTTTATCTTCTTTTCTTGGAAAGAAAAACATTTTAGACTTTCTTTTTTTTTGGCGGAACTGGGGATTCAACCCAGGCCCCTGTGCTTGCCAGGGAAGTGCTTATTCCACTGAACCATCTCCCTGGCTCCTAGACTTTCTTTATGTTGATGTTCCTTCTCTATATTGGTGATATGAAAAAAAAAATCCATTACCTTGAGTTGTTTTATTTTAGCGTGAACATCGCACTCTGAAAAATGTTCAATATTAGTAAGCTGCAGATCCATCTCTGTGAGCCAGACCAGAATGCTGTCCCGTGCCGTCTCAAATTCCTCTCTCTGACTAATAAAGTGCTGGGTGTAAGAGGAAGATGAAATAAAATTAAAAACTCCATAAGAATATACTGAGCCCACACAGCCCATGCCACAGTCCTTCTCTCCACAGCCACCTCAAGCCCCCCAACCCCAGCCTATCTCTCCTCTCATCCCAACCTCACACCATTACGTGCTCTCCCACAGCCCCTTCCTGTCCTCTGGTCTCTAGGTTATGAGGAAGCATAATCCAAACCTTGAGCCTGCGCAAGATGGAGGTGACACGCTTTTGCAGGTTGTCCCATCGCTGGTTGCCTTCATGAACCATTTGTTTGAGGCTGCATGCGGAGTCAGTGCGGTTCTCTCGGGCCAGCCGGCGGTACTGTTTGTTGATCAGCTCCAGCTGGGTCAGAGTCTCGTGCACTTGTCTCTGGAAGGCCTAGGGACACAGAGGGGTGAGTCAGCATGGGGCATCAGTGAAGGACTCTTAGATGTGGCTCCAGGTTTTCACATTAAGTGAAAATGCAAGTGACATCTCCACAGGTCCAGGAAAAAGACAGTGTGTTGACAGCATGCCTTGCTTAGAAAAGCAAATTGATTTAACTAATAGCTTAAGGAAAGTGGTAGATCAATCATGAATAGGAAAAGCACAAGGAGTAATAGCAAATCAATGTACAAATAAGTCTCAATAAAGGTATATATGTACATCCATGTGTTGATGTATACATATATGGTCATAATGTACAGCTTTTAAAATAACCACTTGAAAACAAATTTTACCTCAGTAAAGTATCACAAAAGTATAAATGTGAGTCTGAAGTGTCAATTATTTTTGGTGAAAATATTGTGAAAAAAATAACCTATGAGAAAACTCATTTATAAAATATTTAGTTTTCCTAATTTCCCAGAAATCATCCCAAATATGATGTTTTTGTAGGAATAAAATTAAAATCACCTTTCTTCAGAAAGTTCTCTAAGAGGAAGCTGTTGTTAACTCTTAAGAAAAGAAGTTTAGTGAAGCACAGGTAACTTTCCATTAAAATTTTTTTTGGAGAAGGAACATGTCCCATTTCTTTTCCCTTATCCTCATGAATTATTCACAGCTTTTCTAAAGCTCTTAGAGCTAGTGCACCGCCTTCCGCCATGGTGGTATTTACTTTTGAGGCCACTTTGCACAAAGTTTAGAGATTTCACAATAAAATTACTCTTTCTGCTTTTGCCTTGCAAAGTGGAACAGCCTTAGCATAATAAAGTTGGCTGAAAAACTGTATATCTCCTGAGGTGCTTTGCCCAATTTATGACTGATTTTTAACCCTGGAATTACATGAACAATTTTATAATTAATTTGCCCGTACTCATCTAAATAGCAAAATCTGGTTTCCCTTGGTTTTATGTACAGTTTACGTGCCATCTATCAGACTCTTGCCTCCTAGGTGGTTCTCCTTTGAGAGTAGTTTTAGGAGCTTTCATCACAGTAAATCCAATCTTCAGTCCTATAGAGCTTTGTTTTCCCCGTGAAAGACTCTATGTTTGGTCACTGGGGTGAAGGCCACTGGGGTGATGGCATGGCTTCCAGAGCAGGCAGCCAAGCAGATTCAGCTCTTTCCCAAATTTCCATGCAATTGGAATGGGTAGCAGTGTCCTTAAACAGAATTTTTATCCTGTGATTACATTTGTCTTCTAAGAAAACTAACTACATAGTTAATGACAGATGATAAAAATGATCATTAAAGAAGCTGACCATATCCGTAAATTCTGCTATAAAAGATGAGTCCAAAATAGCATCACAAAGGATCTCATATAATCTGCTTTGTAGGATAAGCCAATTATAAAAGGTTCTGACCTTTATGAAGCTGAATGCCGTAAAACATGGACAGCGGCACTTCCACTTTCATAGATCCGCACTGGGGTGACCTGAATCTACTGTTGTTTACTTCTAGAATCTTCACAGAGCTGTCCTTCTGTGACTCTTAGACTTTAAACCGCATCAGAACACAAAAGCAAGCTTCAAACTTCCCCAAACAAGTCTCAGAAAATGCCTAGCTAACTAATGTTAAGAGTAAAACACTCTGACCAGTCCAACCGAATTTGGCTCTCGTTTTGCTTTGTTTTGTTTCCTTTTGTTTTGTTTCTAATACCCTGAGGAGACTGGGACAAAATTCACAAAGGGACAGGCAGATCAAGAAAGTGATCAGAATGCACCCAAACTATTTGTTATCAGTAGAGATGAGCACACCTGGACCCATAGTCTTCTCAGAGGGAGCTGAAGGGAAAAGAAATTTCAAATCTCCATGAGGCTTTGCCAAGGGATTCAGAACATCAGAAGCAGTTGAGAAGTCAATTTTCTGGTAGCCAGGGCTAAAGTGGACATAAGATTGTACAAATGGGGAAGGTACTAGAATCAATTATTGAATAAATCCTTCCTTTATGACTAGAATTAGACCACTGCTATTTGTCTCAGTGTAGCTGAACAGTCTGGGTATCTCAAGAAGGGTCCTGATCCTTGTTGGGTAATTATAAACGATTACAATAGAAATATTTTATTCAATTCTGGAGCCAATTCTTATGAATAATTAAAGTTCTTCATATACAGTTCATTTAAATTTTAAAAATCAGAGACTAAATGGGAACAGATTTGTATAGTATTTAAAACCATCATATTAGGGCCAGCCAGATAGCTCAGAGGACTAAAGCACCTGTTAAGCAAGCGCAGGGACTGGGGTTTGATCCCTAGCACCATATGCTGTGCCAGCCCCACCCTCGGGTGTGCTGAGCCAGCCACTGAGTCTGGGCATGGTGGCGTGCGCATGTAATCCCAGTTCTGGGGAGGCTGGAAACAAGTCAGATCTGTATAGTGAGGCCCTGGAGGCCCTGTAATAAATATATAAAAAAAATAAGAAAAATTTTAAAACCATCGTATTGGGCCAGAGATGTAGCTCAGTGATTCAGTGACGAGCAAGTGCTAGGCCCTGAATTTGATTCCTGGTACCAAAAAAAGAAAATAGTAAAACAAAGAAAGAAATAGACAACAAAATAAGTAAACCAATAAATAATGCAATCATATTTTAATCTTAGAAAAGAGGTTTGAGTTTGAAGAATTGTGAAATGAATAATAAAGCCTAGAACTTTTGGAGGAGACCCATAACTCTTGTTTTCTAACAGAGTTTCTCTTTATTATTACTGTGTTTGCAATTCTTGGTAATCTGAAGTTAAAATAAAGCTTTGCCTTATGCCTTTTGGCCTGCTCGTGAGGAATCGGTAGCAGTGGGTACAGTCATCCTCCAGCCATTTGAGCAAATAACGTACACACGGACAGTTAGTTCATGGCTTGGAACCCCAGCCGCCAGCTCGCTACTTTAATAGCAAAGCAAGCAGTAAATAGTTGAAATTACAAATCACCTCAAATTTCTTTAGTTCTTCCTTGGCAACTGTATAGAGCACCCCAGAAGAGCTGGGAAAAGCAGCTGTCCTTTCTGAAACCTTTAGCCAGTCTTCAAAACGAGAATAGTCATCCAGAAACTTCTGCCACAGTCGCCATGTCTCTTCAATTCTGTGGCAGGAAAGGAAAGAACAGACTCACATTATTAAAGGCTGCTTGTATTCCAGAGCCAGTCGGAGGCCAGGGATGGGATTAAGAGTGCCCAAATAAGCAACTGCAGTGCCAAACAATAACTGGGCCTTGAGCCAAGTTGACCAGAGAGAGAGACAACTGTTGGAGCTAAAATAAAACAGATTAAAAACAAAAACAAAAAAAAAACATGCTCTGCAGTTCTGAGTTTGGAGTTAGTCAAACTGAATATTCTAAGCACATAACATGGGTTGCTTCGGATATCTGTAAGGAAGTCTAGCAAAGCCTTATACTGATGGAAGTACCCAGGCAGAGGTCTCACTGAAAGAAAACTGCTGTCCAACACCAGTGCTCCCTGGACAAAAATCAACCAGTAAAAGCAAGGCAAATATCAAGCTCTCAAGAATCACCAGAAAGTCCAATGATTTTCTGATGCAGGTCATTATGATTTTAGAATTATCCATCATGACTTTTTGCCACATTAAATTTGAAAAGGCTAAAAGATGAATAATATGCCTTTTATAACTATTCAAACTTTAATAAAGGAATGCTGCACTTTAAGAACCATGACTTCTGCAGTGTTATACCTATTTAGCTAGAGCATATTTTATTTTATTTTACTTTTGTGGCAGAACCAGGGATTGAACTCAGGCACCAGGCAAGTGCTTATTCTACTGAGCCGTCTCTCTGGCCCCAAGAACATATTTTAATTTTTTCTATTTTTTATTTAACCTGTTTGGTCAGACATCACTTAGCTTGTTTCATTTGCATGTTACCATTATATGGAAACTTAGTTTTCTAACTACATGAAGATGAAGGCATGTTTGGGAAGCTGAGGCTATTTTTGGACACTATGGCCCAAGGGAAACACTGAACAAAGGATGCTTAGGTATTTATTTTTCCCTTTCGGTCTTTCCTTTTCCCTAACAGAACATTCCAGCTCACTTGAGTCTCCTTTCCATGGACATTGCACAGATGTTTCTCCACCGCCGGTCCAGGTTTCGCGTTGCCTGCTGGATGGAGTCACACTCGGCATCGGTGGCACAAGCGTCGCAGTCGTGCAGCAGGACTTCACACAGGTTGAGCACAGAGGCGACTCCCGTGCTGTGCTTCTCAATGTCTCTCTGAAGCTCCTGAGGAAACAGTGTGCATTTCTTTCAGAAAGTTCATGTATACAAGTGGGAGAAACTGCAGCAGCGATCACTGACTGACAAGGAGGTAGGCTACACCTTGACATGTGTCTCACTTTCTTCAACGCATGAAGTCTCTTGAGCCTTGTTTATGAAATCCAGCAAGCTCAAAGATATACTTCAAGAAAATGGATCTAGAAATATTTCAGTTACATATGCAGTGCCAAACTATAAACTGAACAAATATAAAAGACTACACTGAGTAAAACTGTTTTCTTTAATGATTAAAAAATGAGAGGCCAGCCAAATAGCTCAGCGGGTTAAAGCACCTACAAGCAGGCACAGGGCAGGGGCCAGGGGTTTGATCCCTGCGCCTGTCATACCAGCCCTGCTCCTGGCACATGCTGAGATGTCAGTTGAGACTGGGTGTGGGGCATGTGCCTATAATCCCAGCTCTTGAGAGGCTGTAACTAGGCGGATCACTATGAGTCCGATCTAGTAGTGAGACCCTGAACACCTTGCAAACCCTTCCCTAAAATACAAAAAAAAAAAAAAAAAGAATCTTGCTCTAACTCCTTTACAGATACATTACTTCCATTCCAATTGATTAATTAATAAAGATTCAACATTTATCTATAAAGATCTGCAAGTTTTGCTAAACAGTGAATTCCAGTAACACTAAAAAGCACCATGGCTTAAGGGAATTTGGTTCAATATCAGGCAGGATCTCCTAACTATTAGTTTCCTCAGAGTACACTTGTAGATGTAGCACAGAAACAAAAAGCTTGAAAGAGAAAGAAATGGAATTTTTCCTAACATATATGCACGGAATCTTCATAGTAACTATTTCTTCCATTAAACTTTTCTATAGTGGTCCTGGAAAGTTTCCTGAAGACTCATCTTTTAAAAGACTTGGTCACAGCCTTTTAATGCAGCACCATTGGGAAGTGATGCAACCTTTGCTAGGAAGGAAACTAGTTGACAAACTGGGGTCATCAGGGCCCTGGCCTGCCCATTTTCCCCTTTCTCGTGTCCCAGGAACCATGAGGTAAAGGCCCTGTAAACCGTGCTGCCTTAAGCCCCAAGCAACGGATCAAATAACCACGAACCACAACTGCTAAAGCTGTGAGTCAAAACAAACTCTTCCTCTTTGCATAAAGGTATTAGCTGCATTTTGCTGTATTATCTGTATTTTGCTGCAGTGACAGAAGCTTACATTATAAGATTCTAACTGAATTTACTTGAAGTAAACATTCTGTTATTAAAAGAAAGCCCTACTATTAGGGTTTTGTTGTTGTTTGTTTTTTTTTGTTTTGTTTTGTTTTTTGCTTGTCCTATCCATCGGTGTCCTTAACACTTTTTCTTTTTTTTTTTTTTTTTTTTTCTGTGCAATTCTTGAGTTTGCCTAGCTTATTTCTCTTGGTGTAATAATTCCTCAATTTATGCACATAGGTAGAATTTGTACTGCATTGATTTTTTCTATTAATTTTATTGAGAAAAAAGTAGCAAAGAGACAGTTTCAAAACAGGTTAGTAGGCCAGTGACAATAATTGATACATTGCATATTGTTCTTTGTAGTATTCATAGTACAAGATGCAGACATGATATATTGTCTAAACACTACTAGTTCAAAACTGTCTTCTCATTGAACTAAGAGAAAGTAGCTATATATCTATATCTATATATATTCACTACAAAATGGTCCTTCATTTATATCTCCTTTTTTGTTTACTTTTGTCAGAGATGGGTATTCCACTGCCATTTATACATTGTAGGTGCATGAATTATTTTGCTGAATAATTTTCAGTCTACTGAAAATTATAGTCTACAATAGTAGTGGATTATCCACATGAGATAGCAATGTGTAATACTAGGGTCATGCTTAGAATCCCTGTCATTCTGGTCTTCTAAAAGTGTACTGCTTCTAATGTCATATCAATTACTGCTATACTCTCTCTCAAGTAAATGTTTGTTTAAAAAAAGGCAATAAATGAAAATAAGACATAAGAAAAAAAGTCATAGGACTGTTCTGCTACAACACTGTATATGGTTAAATCTCTAAATTTCTGTGTAAAAATATGTAATTGTTTATTTTTATTTTTGAAAAAAAAATTTTCTTCAAATTCTGTAGGGATTTAAAATTTAACATATCAATGCTTGATAGAAAATATCTGTTCCATGTTACATGTAGATGTTTGATATTCAGACAGATAGTGAAGTTAAGCTCAACTGCCTATGTTATAGGGTAATAATAACATTAAGCTTTTCTTCTGGAAGGTTAACAACTTAAGTTTGCCAACCAAAAATTAGAGAAAAAGAAGGGCTACAAGGACAGCCAACATTTTGGCCATAGCTAGCCATTCAAGGTCAATGAGGACTCAGGACATAAGAGAACCTGTACTGTAACATCCTATAACTCAGTGGTGTCCCAAATTTTCTGATCAAGGAGATTATAGGCCACAGAGGAAAGTGATTGATGATGTAGAGTGTGCCTAAAGAGAGCCACATGGAGAGAGAACATTATCTCAGGATTTCACAGAGAGCAAATTGGTCAAGCAATGGCTGTGACTCATCCACATGGCTGACACTGACAAAAGATCTACAAACTGCAGTATAAGGTTTCAGGTAAATCCTGAGAGGATTTGATTGACCATGTCAGACAGAAAAGTTACATTTCTCATTACATAGGTCTTGCTTTAACTTGGTCTTAACTGTCCAACAGACAAGTATAAAAATGAGATATAAAAAGTAAAGCCATATTAAATGCTGAGCTGTAAAAGGCTCAAGCCAACAACTTCTGACATTGTACTGCATTGCTTTGCCTTTAATTTTTATCCTTAACACCATGTTTCAAGTCTGTGAAAAGACTGAATTACTGTCAGGTATAGTAAGAGTACCTTTGATCAAATTTTGGATATTTTATAAACTAGATGTTAGAAGATAAAGACTTAAATTATTTCTATTTTAGTAATCTTTTCAAAGGTTTAATAAAACTTGTCTTGCTTATGAGCATGGGTCTAACAAGGAATTGTTCATTTTAAAGTACAAAATGTTACAAAAATGAAAGATAAGGAAAAAGAAAAGTCTATGGACAAGATCACAAAATAAATCCAAGGAAGAAGCACAAGGACACACATCTGAGAGAAGCGTTAAGAACCCGAACATCAGCCATGAATTTAACACATAGTATGTTGGTACCATTTCCTCAAACACTTAAATTGTCTTAAGATCCATCTATCCTAAGGCTTGAAAGGTTTTCCAATGATATATGAGTACTTTAACATGGATAAAGATTTTAGTCTCAACTTTAATCTCAATTAATAATACAGCCTTGAATCACTGTATAATGTCTCTTATTAATTTATTTTTTAATTATAACACAGAGAAGTTGACAAAATGTTTCCTAAACTTACCTGCCCAACTAAATCTTTAAAAATTAAATACACTGAGAAGAGAAACACAGAAAAGCTCTGGGTAGGGAAGAAGAAGCAAATTCATTTCTTATCCATTTAATACATCCACTCATGTATTTGTTAGAATTTTTCCCTTTTGGAGGCAGCTAGTGTTCTGTCTTTTACAACAAGGATTCCATGGCAGGTAAGCTCAGTTGTCAATTTCACTGACTTGGGAGCTCCGAAGGGGTGAGAAGAGCAGTCTTCTGGTGAGTCTGGGTGGGCATCGAGGCGTGAGCCAAGGTCTCCATGTGGGCTCTGGCCCCTTCCTCTCTGGCACTGTTCTGCTCTTTGTGCCCTGGCCTCTGCGCAGTAAGTGGGTTTGCTCTACCACATCCTTCTGCCATGATGCTTTTGACTTGGAGGCAGCTCACCGGGAGCTAATACTGCTGAGACTGTGAGCCTTTCTTTAAGGTGTGGGTATCAGGGAGTTTACCCAAATGATGGGCAGCTGACCAATACAGATCCCAAGTGGCACAACCTTTTGTCTTTTTTTATTTTAGGGAACGGTCTACAGGGTGTTTGGGGTCTCACTACTAGATCAGATTAGTAGCGATCCACCTCTTTACAGCTTCCCAAGAGCTGGGATTACAGGCATGTGTTACCACGCCCAGTCTCAATGGCCAACTCAGTGTGCCCTGGGGACAGGGCCGGCATGGCAGGCCTGGGGATCGAACCCCCAGCCCCTGCACCTGCTTGCAGACTCTTTAATCTGCTGAGCTATTTGGCTGGCCCGGCACAACTTTTCACAGAGTACGTTTTTGAAGTTTTTCTGGAAAGGAACTTAGAGCAAACACAGTATCATTATAAAGCAATGCAGCACCCATTTGCTTTGTGCTAGGCACTGTGCTCATGGCTTTTCTCCTTAATTTGTGCAAGCACTGATTGTCGCATGCATTTAGACTATTAAGGTTCTATAAATTAGGAATTTGAAGGTAAAAAAATGATTAGTTTGCTTTAGTTCATTCAGAGAAGTGGTGAGCCCAGGATTCGTTTATTTTATTTATTTATTTTTTTGTATTTTTAGTACAGGGTCTCACTACACAGATCGGACTTGTAGTGATCCTCCTGTTTACAGCCTCCCAAGCACTGGGATTACAGGCACGCGCCACCATGCTCCATCCCAGTTGCCACCTCAGCGCCCCCCAGGGGTAGGGCCAGCCAGGGATTGAACACTGGTCACTGAGCCTGCCTAAGCAGGCGCATTAGTCCGCTAAGCTATCTGGCCAGCCCCCGAGCCTAGGATTTGAACCCAGAAAGTCTTTCCTTTTAATCATTGGCATATCCGATTTGATTTGAAACTGTCTCATTGCTGTTTATCAATAAAATTTTGGAAAAAAAATCATTGGCATATAATTTTTGAACAATAATTTAAAATGTAATTTAAAAGATATATACACGTGTATTAACATATTAAAAAGTAAAGACATGACTAGAAGACATCTCACGAAGCAGGACCCTTGCCACTCATGACTCCTCTCTGCCAGAGGCAGCCCTTCTGTCTTGGGGAGCTCTTTCTTCTGCTGCTTACGTCTGCATTTCTAAGCAGGGTGATTATACAGATGGTTATTCATTTTTAAAAATTTTAGACATTGTTGACTCTTTCCTAGCAGAGAAGGAATAGACTTTGTCATGGATCACTGGGCTCCAGTGACTGCTTCAGCATAATTTACAGTTAGAACAACAGTCATTGATTCCGTGGTTCCAGTTATTTAATATTTTTCACATCTCAGCATGCTATGGTTGTATTTCTTTTCTTACAAAAGACTTCAATTTTTTTGTAATTAATCTCTCTCTTCTCTCTCTCCCCCCCTTTCTGTCTCTCAAATTTATGTTATTGCTTCTTGTCTTTCTTCTATAGAACTAAGTCTCTTCCGGCACAATTAAGGCTCTTGGGTGGTCGAGCGCCCCAGAAGCCTCCCTCCTCGGGGACCTGCCCCTGCTCCAACCTGGCCTGCGCTCGATGGCTGCACGGTGACCGTCACCAGGAGCCCCGCTTCCCATTCATCTGGGCAGTTCCCTTTCTAAAATTCTAGTTTCGATTACCACACATGAATTCTGTACATACTGCTGGGGCTCAGTATGGTACTTCAGCACATGCCTATGGTGTGCACTGATCGAATTCTACCCCCCTTTCCATATCCTCCTCCCATCTCAGCCTCTGCAAATCACTAATCTATATTCAAATCCACTTTTCTCCCCCAATTTCCAAATAAAACAGAGAACGTGCAGTATTTTTTCTGTTTCGGACTTATTTCACTTAACGTAATGTTTTCTACTCCCACTGGCTTACTGCAAACAACAGGATTTCATTCATCGTTATGGTTGAATAACATGCCAATTTCCTTTCTCCTGAATTGAATATTATTCTTCCTACCATGTTAGCTGTTAGAAAAATGGGTGTAGAGGAGGTAAACTTTTTCTATGTTAAGTTATATAATACAAAAATCCTAAAAATTAAGAAAGTTTTCATTCTTTCCAAAGAAAGTATTCTGCCATCTTCTAGACTTTATTTTTGTTTTGGAGAAATGAGGCCTTTTGTGCCCTGGAAACCTTAGACATTATCTCATTATCTCTCTCATTTTGGCAAAATTATAATGTGGCGTCCCTGGAGTGGTTTTGTTTGGTTTGAACTTTTCCTGGGCACTTGAGATCTGCTCACCTCCCCATCTTTAACATATTGACTCCAGTACGTTAAGGGATTCATTTTTAATTTGGGATTTTTTTAAATACTACTACTTGATAGCTTTGTTTCTATCTTTAAAATTCTTTTTGGGGATTACGTTGAATAACTGACCTGCATTTTGAAATGCCTGTATTCATCTTTTAATAGTATTCTAATTCTGTCCTAGTTTTCATTTATTTGCTTTTTTGTTTCACTTTGTGGAAAATTTCCAACTGTGAAAGTTTTTTTTTTTTTTTTTTAAATTGCATCCCTTTTCTTAAACCAAAAAATCTGCTTTTTAATAACTATTTTTCTCTTTCTATAGTGTTTCCTTTTATTTACCTCCCCCCATTTATTTTTATTTATTCTCTCATGGCGAAAGAATTCTTAAGTAGTGGAGGTTCCTGCCTACTCACATAGCTGAGAACAAGGCAGAGCTGGGGAGTAATTCAAGGCTAGACTGCTTGCCTAGCATGCACAAGGCCTTGTGTTCAGGTCCTGGCAATGCAGGGAGAGGGGAAAGCCTTAGGACTGAGTCAGTCACTGAATGCTGTGTACTAATGCGTGTGACCCAGGAGGCATTCCGGAGAAAAGCTGAGTGGGAGTCCTTGCTGGGTTGGTTCCCTTAAGGATGGCCACCTGAGGGTATTTACCTCATCCAGTCTGTTTCTCCACAGAGACCACACCCACTTCAGGTTGTGCACTAAGCTACTGACTTTATGGGAGACAGGCTGAAGGAGTGAGCTGGCAGGCAGACTTTGGCCCAGAGCCGTTCCCCTCATCTCCCCATCTTTAATATACTGACTCCAGCCCTAAGGGTGTGTGATCTCCAAACACAAAATCATCCTGCTTCGCCTTCTCCAGACAGTGTTTCTCTGGTCTGCTGCCAGAGTGAGCGTCGCAGAGCCACCTGGCCTTGTGGGCCATGGAGGATCTGCCAGTCTATCCACTCCTGACTCTACCTCTGAAGCAACAACGTGATTCACTTTTGCCTCATCTCACTTTTCTGAGCCTTAGAACTTTCTACAGGAACTAACTTTCTCCATTCTCCATTTCGCTAAAGCCCTCTGTATTCCTCTGGCCACTGTCTATTGTGCAAAGTTCAAGCGGATGTCACTCAGCTCTAACGTGTTTTTGTTCTCTTTTCTTTGCCATCGTGGGTTTTGGCTTTTTGTCCCTTCTTTACTATGATTTCATTGGAGATTCTGTAGTAGGTGGATTCTGCAGTAGCACTGGATCAATTTGCCATATTTAAGTAGCTACTGTATTGATTTGTGTACATTTGTTGAAGTACAATATGGGCCACTAGCAGTGTAAGTCTTATCGCTGATATACATGGTCGCCATCATTGTTATGCTCCCCAGGAGAATTTGGGGAGCCTCACAGTGCGACTGCCAAAATCTCAAACAGACGTATCTTTCAAAGAATTTCAATCTTAAAAAAAATTCAGTTCAATGCCAATTTTAATATTTAAATTCAACATCTACAACTGTATTTTCACACCTATTCTCATCAACTTAAATTATCTTTAAAATTTTAGTGCATTTTTATTTTTTTTTATTTATTTTTTTTGGTGGAACCGGGGATTGAACTCAGATCCTTGCGTTTGCCAGTCAAGCACTTATCCTACTGAGCCATCTCCCTGGCCCCAAATAAACCTTTTTTCCAGAATAGTTTCTTTTCTCTTCTTCTTTTTTTTTTTTTGCGGAACCGGGGATTGAAATCACGCGCTTGTGCTTGCCAGAGAAGCGCTTATTCCACTGAGCCATCTCCCAGGCCCCCTGCACTAAATATTTTGTAGAATTTTAAAAATAGGTGATTTTTACAAGTTATAGTGTTTCTAAATTAAGCAATGTAGCTGCAATGGCCTAAATATAATGAAAGAAGCCACAGTCTGGTTAGAATTTTCCAAGACAACCTGAAGACGTGGAGTAAAAAGACTTCTTATGAGGAGTTTATGGTGTGCAGTCCTGGCAATTAGAGTCTGATATGCTTAATCATCTGTATGTCTTTTTAGTCATCTTTCTTTGCTCCGTTTGGTTGCACATTGTGTCTGATGGACTGTACATGACATGTACCGTCACTGCTGTATACAGAAGGAAGAAATTTCAGTGGTGCTCTGAACATCATGTAATTCTTCTTTTAGAACAAATTTTTTAAATTTTAAAAATACTAAATGCTGGGACTGGGGATATGGCTCAGTAGAATAAGTGCTTGCCTGGTAAATGCAAAGGCCTGAGTTCAATCCCCGGTTACACACACACACACACACACAAAAAAAAAAAAAGGAAAGAAAAGGTAAAATACCAAATGCTACATGCAGAATAAAGAGCTCCACTACCATAGACTTAAAAAAAAAAAAAACTAATCCATAAACAAACAATCTGATGATTTTTGATATATATCACTGAGACTCAGCCTTACCTCTGTCTTAGAATGGCTTCTGGGAGGACTAATGACACTGGCACTATGAAGGCATAAGTGTCTTTCCAAGAGTGAGCTGCAGTGGCATGAATCGATTGCCCCCAACACTTCCCCACACAATGCCTCCGTCTCCTCCAGTCAGACCTCACTTCTGCTTGGAGTTCCATCTTGAGTCCCCAACCCAACCTAACCCAACTCAACCCATTTTCCAGACTAGGAACAGAGTTCTTCCTTTCACTGTTTTCAGTTTTACCTGCTGCTCGTTGAGCTTCCTCTGTATTTCTTCAGAGTCGCAGGAATCATAGACGATGGGCTTGGCCAGTTCTGACTCAATGTGGGCGAGCCAGGTCCTTAGGCTGCTCATGTTCTTATCAAGCTGCTGCACAGCCACGAGAGTCTCCTTGAGCTTCTTGACCCTGAGAGAGGAGCCAAACAGCCCGTGTCAGAATAGCCGGTGCACGTCGCCCTTGTGCACAGGACTGGATGCTACGTCTGATGCTAAATTGCCTTAGTCCACCCCAGCTCCGCCAGTTCCTGGTTGCAGTACCTTTCTGTGTCTGTTTCCTCATCGACAAATGGGGGATTTTATAAAGCATTTGTGAGATGTCAATGAGTGGGATAACGCAGGGTACATTCAGTAAGTCTTAACAACTGTTGTGCTCACCACAGCCACGATGCTGACAGAAATGCCACGGTTGTCATGAATATGATCTCCACAAAAACCATAATTTAGGGGCCAGGGAGATGGCTCAGTGGAATAAGCGCCTCCCTGGCAAGTGCAAGGTCTTGAGTTCAATCCCCCGTACAAAATAACAACAGAAAAAAATCCAACAGACTATTATCAAAGACTATGCACCCATAGTTCTGATATTGACCAAATATAATTTTGGCACTGGTAGGTTGTCTTTTAGTACTTTTTGAGTTGAAAATCAATTACAGAAGAAAACACATTTCAAATGAACTATCAAGCTATGGGGGTGAGGTTCAGGGTGAAGCCTTTGCCTGGCATTGGTGAATTCCTGAGCTCAATCAACAACAATCAAAAAAAAAAAGTTTTCTAGAAAGGAGATAAGTGACAGTGATATATTACGCTTGTCCAGGCAACTTGAATTTGGCTAATGAAAAATCATGTGATGGATCATCTTGACTATCAATTTGATTGGTTAAAAGACACTTCAGAGATCAGCAAAGCACACCTCTTGGAGTGTCTGGGAGAGTCAAGGCCCATCTCCTTGCACTCCTTCCCCGGAGTGCACAGCTCCCACGGAGTGAGGAGCCCTGCTCCACCACACCCTTCCTCCATGATATTCCTGCCTTGGAACCAGCTAACCACAGACTGAAACCTCTGAACCTACGACCCAAAATCAACCTCTCCTCCTTAAATTGTGGGTGTTGAGGATTTTACCCCAGCAATGGAAAAGCTGATTGATACAGATTCCATTAAGAGTAAGTAAAGACCCATTGGGCTCGTAAGCAACAGAGGACAGAGATGAGCTCTATGACCACCCAATTTTCTACTTTCAGCCCTTTGTGTAACATCATGACTCAAAACAGCTCCCTCCACCAGACATCCATTTTCTTTAAGACTGTCACATATCTAACAATTATGTGGAATGTTAGGTGTGGGGTGCTGAGACAATAAAGTTAAATAAGACAATTATTTTCCTGAAATTCACTATCTGTCTGGAATGTACGTAATGAAATGTAACAGGATATGGTAAAAACTGAACTAAAGAAATGTGCCAAGTCTCCGGTTCATAACTAGAGAGAGATCAATTTTATTTGGTCATGTTGAAATAACACATCTCTCATTTGTTCACTGAGTATTCGGTTCTTTCTATATTCTGTCTATAAACATTTATGGTGCTGGAAGACATGGGGCTAAGGATGGAAATGTGGCAAAAACTGAAGTTTTATCCTTGTCAGGGGGCGGTGTATGCCATGATGGAAGAGAAATGGAGCAGCAACATTTGAGCTGCATCTTGAGCAGTGGATGTGAGCCCAGAAAAGGACTTCTGGCAAGGAAACAGTAGAAAAGCAGAGACGGAGAGAGAATGGGAAAGAGAAGCCAAAGACCTAGAACACGGTGGGAGGAAAGAAGGCTGGGGGCTGGAGTAAAACGATAAAGATATTTAAGGACAAGGTAGTTTTTTATTCTGCTTTAAGGCTAATAGAGACTCTGCTGAGATTTATTAGAAGAGAAATGATAAGATCAGTTCTGATTTCTGAGTGTCAGCAAGCTTGACACAAAGATGTCGTGGGAACCAGCTCAAGAAAGCCAACAAAATTATCCAACAGTTTATATCAAAAGCCTGAGCCTGGAAACAGTGGGATGAGAAGCAAGGGCCAAATTACAAAGCTCACAGTTGACATGAGAAGAATTTGAAAACGATGTGCTTTGCATTTGGGTGATAAGCTGGATGCTACAGGAGGACAAGCAAATTCTTGGAATTAATTTAGGGTATGATGTCCCCAGGGACCACATAGAAACATAAGGACATGTAGTTGTAAGGTCCAGAAGTGAAAAAGGGAATTTTATACTATCAGTTTAAGCTGGTTGGCATGGAGTTGAAGTCCTACGAACAAATGAATGTCAACCCAAGGGAGAATGAATTTGAAAAGGCTGGTTAGAAAAGGAGGAACCCAACTGAGAAAATAATCAGAAAGGAAGGACTAGGCAAGTGTAACATAGCCTGAGGGCGAGGAGTTCAAGAAGGAGTGCTATTTGGTGATCTGAAGGCCGCCTTTGCAGAAGCATCAGGTTGCGTCTGTACATGAAGAGTCCTAGACCCCAATCCAGCCATGCTGGATCTTCATGCCAAGAGATGTGGACAAAGAATTTGCATTTTTAACAAGCGCTGCAAGTGACCCATGTGAAGGGTTAAATTTGTGCACCTATTGTCAGCTACAAAACAGAGCAGGACTGTTTGATGAGGCCTGAACAGAGGATCCCAAGTCTGGCGAGTAGAAGGACCCTGCAGAGCTTGAGTTGTTTATAAAGAGTGCTGGCAACAAAATGCATTTAGCCTAAGTAAACACCATGGTAATAAAAGGTAGCTCATTATTTTAAGAAAGTAGACAATGAAGTTGAGTAAATGAGGGCTAGAATATCTAGAAAATTTACATTCAAGAAAATGTTGTATTTTTGTTTAATATAATTTATTGTGGTAATGTAGCTTGTTTAGAATAGCCTTATTGGGGCTGGGGAGATGGCTCAGTAGGATAAGTGCTTGACTGGCAAACGCAAGGATCTGAGTGCAATCCCCGGTTCCACCAAAAAAAACGAACAAACAAACAAAAAGAATGGTGGGTAGAATAGCCTTATGTTTGTAGCCTTAAGTCAAAGGCAGAAGGAAAAGGAGAAAAACAGCAGATGAATCCAGAGGCAAAGATTCAGGGGAGCCCAGCATCAAGGGCTCAAGAGCAAGGCCAGCTAAGTCAGTCCTGCAACAGTTTTGGCATTGAGGGAAGGGTGTGAGCAGGTGTTTGGGAGGGGTAGAGTAGTATTTCTCAGCTCTGTTATTATGAAATAATCGAAAATATTGATTATGAATGCGTGGGAAGCCTACCATGGTGGAATGTGCACAGATTTCTCTAACAAGGAGACAGAAGTATGGTGATGAGACCTGTGACCAACGATTTCCGATTCAGTCCTTATTTAGAATGCAGTTCTACCTTTAGATCTGTTGGTTTTGGAAACATGGTCACCTCACTGTCATTTCTCTTAATATAAGTATACAGTACATAAGCAAAGAAAACCTCAACAAAAGAGTGTCATTTTGACCCAAATGGAGAGGTATCCTCTTGAAGAAATGTCAAGACTAATGCTATTTTTAAGACTTTAGGGATGTTGTGTGTTTAAAGGTGACAGAAAGAGATAGAATTGTGTGATAGAATGTCCTCATAGAAGCAACAACTCACACCCAGAGTCGCCAGGCATCCCTGGCTTCATGTGCTAAGATGTAAAATACAAGATTCCTAGGCTGGGGTACAGAATCCCCTGGGGTGCTTGCACCCACCATGCTCCAATGACATGCCTTCTCTCTTCCCGCTTCATATAATTCTGACACACACCCTTGATCAAGGGCCATTGTTCTAAAGAAAATGCCTTCCAGTCCAAGTACTTGGGATATTTGGTTTGTTTTTAGTTCACTGTCATTGATATCATCACTTCTACTACAGTTTCAATAAGGCATTTCTCTCTGAGATGAAGATGTCATTATGCGGTGACACAATCACTTTTCCTCGTGATTTTCCTTAAAGAAATATCATTCAGCTGTTTTATAAATGCTTTTCATTACGGTCAAGTATTAGCAATAACAATCTGTTTTTGATTTATCATAATTAATAATACACTATTGTTAATAATAGTTTCACAATATGTAATATAACGTCATTATTAATTTCCTATTTTTGCTTTAAAATTCTGTACCCTTTTTTCTGTTTTCTGTTTTTTTGTTTTAGTCTTTGTTCCCATTATTTGTTTTGTGTTTTTTCCTCTTTAAAATAAAATTTAAAAAAAAGGATACAAAGGAAAGATCATTTTGTATTTATATATACAAAATAGTTAGGATAAATATGCAGTTACTTTCGCTTAATTCAATGAGAAGTAAGAGGTGTACTAATAGTGTTTGGACAGGAAATCCTGTCTGCTTCTTGTACTATGAATAACCACTAAAAAGATAACAATGGACAATGTATTAATTATCAAAACCGTCCTATTAATCAGCTTTGAAACTGTAAAAATAAATAAATAAAAATGGGCAATACACTTGAAAAAAAATTTAATAAATGGTTTCAGTTTGTAAAAGTACATATGTATATAATCTTATAACTGTTTTAGAAAAATATGTATTTAGAAGAATTATTTTTATATTCCACAATATACTATATTGATAAGGAAGGAAAATGTGTTGCCACATTCATTATGACTCATAACTTCACTCAAAGCAAGAACAATTAGCATTGTAAGCACAAACTGTACCCAGTTCTTGGACGCTTCATGGAATCACCTTTAACAATAGTTCCAAGAACTTTCATATGCAACCCACTCATACTTCTCTCATTCATAAGACAAAATTGGATAGCAGTCAATGAATTACAGTTTTAGAAAGGCTGCTGGGTGCAAATCTCAGGGAGTACATTCTGCGAATGACTATGGCATGAACATCAACTTGGAATTTAATGGAGCCCTGGCCATAGTGCCCTCGATTGAAAGGTCAATCTACACTCAGTGGTCCCACTGGGACAGGCAGAAAAATGGCACATAACACTGAGATGTCTGCCATGATTTTACTCTTTTAAAAATGCCCTCTGAGTGACACCTCCCACTTGACCAGCTTCCTGTTTGCAGATTTGGTAGGGTCTGATTGCTGACTATACTTTGGAATGGAATTTTATTGCAACTTCATAATATGATTGAGGTTCACCAGAGGTCAGAGTACTTGTTTCCTCCTTATCCTTGTTTTAACTTTCTGGTTTTATTTATGGACAAGTTGGCCTCGTCTAACCTAAGTTCATTGAAAAGTTGGAACTGTGAATTCCTGCATTTGGATTTTCCCTCCCCCTGCCATGCTAAACTCAATGTTTTGTACAACATTGGACATTATTTAAATGCTTCCTAACCAGGAACAATTAGGATAATTAGTACAATAGTTTGCTTAGTTAACATTTTAATTAAAATTGATATTAAGTGTCTACTTCTTTCCTTTAGGTTCAACATTTGCAAATGGTCTATTTATCACTCCTCTTCTTGGTTCAAAAACCACAAATCTGACCAAAAGATCCCAAACACAAAGGGATATGAATAAATATGGTTCCACTGGACTGTCTATACCAGCAAAATAAATTACAGGATTTATAACACTGAATAATATTGCATGAGTTCCAAGTCAAAGTGGTTAGTGTATGATACATCAAGGGCACTGTGACATGGAAATGCTTGTTCATATAGTCCATTAGGAAAAAGTTCCCTTCTCAACCTAAGGTATAAATTTAGTAAAGGCAGTGGGAGTGGACATTTAAGTAGGTCTCTTTTATCGGGATTTAAAAGTTGTCATATACTACAAATAGCAAACTATCTTGTTTTCTGGGGGAACCAATGTAGGCTGGGAGGAGGTGGGCAATGAAGGCCCTGTATACTTGCTTGGTGCAGGCACCAACAAGAACTCATGTGAACCCAGAAAGAATATGTTACTACTGTCTATTACCAAGAAAGTGTTATCCAGGTGGCCAGACCACATGTATTTAATATTCAGGGTGGGGAGGAGCTGAAATTTCAATATTGGCTGACATTAAGGGCTTTTCAGTGTGATTGGTTGATGATGTTGCCTATTCCACAAAGGAGTAGAGGGTAGAAATACTGTAAAAGATTTGTTGAATGAAGAATTTCTGTAAGGTTCAGAAAAAAAAATTGGTATTTGTAGGTCAGGAATCACAGGTTAAATGCCTCCTTCCTTCCATTATTTCTTTAAAGGAAAATCCTTGGTTAAAGTGACACAAGGGGTTAGGGAGCTAGCTTGGCGGTCCAAGTGCCTGACTGCCAAGCTGAGTACAATGAGTAGGCAACCACAACCAGGTGTAATCCCCATGCTGGGGAGGCTGAAACAGGAGGATCACTATGAGTCTGACTTGCGTAGTGAGAGCCTGTACCAAATACATAAAATGAAAAAATAAATAATGTCACAATATTTTAATTATCTATCATTGCAAGAAGTTGGAGCGGCATTGCTTTTGATAGCATCCAAGATTACAATTCAAAATAGATGCTCGCAGATGTGAGCCAGCCCAGCAAAACTTTAAGTCCTTGCATGTCATGGTTCTCTGTTCATAGGCCAGTGTGTGTCTCAGGCACCTTGCCTTTGTTGGGAGGGATCTGTTGAGTCTAATATCAACACTGTCACATGAATATATATATATATATATATATATATATATATATATATATTCTCTGTCTTCCTTCCTCCCTCTCTCCCTCAATATTTTATGCATACATCACTCCCTTCAAATTTATTCAGTATATCCATAATCCCCCAAAAAACAAAAACCTGAATTCTAAATACCATAGAACCAAGAATACCATCTGTGAACCCTATTCATCTATATGCATTTATTGGGGGATAAACATGATGAAAGAAATACATTTTTAAAAATTAAAAGAAAAAATTTTGTCCTGTTATTCTTAAAGGGGGAAGACACTCTAAGAATTAAATATTTGCATCATGCACTAGTTACTACTTGAGATACAAATGTGTACATTTAAATCATCTATTTCATAAGATTTGTATTAGCAAGTGGACAAAATTAATTGATAGACACAAACAAAAGCAGTCTTTACACAAAATCCTGTAGGCCTCTGAATTCTGATTCTTATTAAAGAGAAAGTTTTGGCTATGAGCTGTAGACTGCCTAAGGCTGAGTTTGAGTTTGATCAAAAAAACCATCCTATAAGTAGCAGGCAATAGCCTCGCTGGTCTTTTGCTCAGTCTCCTTCCTGTGTCGCAGCCTCTCTCCATAGCCATTGCCCCTCACATGACAACTGGAATATCAAGTCAGAATAAAGCTTTTAGCCTTTCCAGCCAGCCACACATGCCCAGCAGATGAACTAAACAGCAAACCAACAAATAACTCTTTAGAGTCCATGACCGACAATCTCCTAACACCAGTCACTTTCACCGAACGATGCAAAAACAACTCAGGATTAAACCGTCTGACGTCTATGCTCCAACCCCACGTAACCCGAAAGCTATGTGCCATGACAGAAACTCAAGGAGACGCCTGCCTGGTGACATCGCAGTTGCAGTCTGGGAGGTCTGCGTCCACACTGGAGTCCTCTGTCATCCTGAGGGCACGCAAGTCCTCCACCAGCACCATGAAGCTTCCGCTTGCAAAAGGTAGGGTCTGCAGAGCAGAAGGTTATATCCCGAGTGGGGATGAAAGTTTCCTGTTCTCTGTGTAGAGAAGTTTGAAAAGGCTCACGCCAGACAAATGGTGGAAGTCTCTGCCTGATAACATGACACTGAGTGGTGACAAGTGGTCATGTTTCTAAATAAAACCTACATTCATTAACATGTGCCAGGCTTGAGCTCCTGGAATGTAGGCCACAAGGGTAAGAAGGGGAACAAGCTCAGTGTAATCTGCTGGGAGGAGGCGGCTACAAGTCTAAAGAAAGGATCTCAAAAATAATGCCAGCTGCAGATGCTCCACCCTTTTGGAAGGACAAACTTGCTGGCTTTTTGTGACACTGGAAAGGCTACTTGAGAAAGACAAACCACGCATGTGTACACGAACCAGCTAAAGCTCCACAAGAACAGCAAGTTGGAGCAGCATAAGGGAGCAACTTCTCTTTTTCTTCAGTTCAGTCTGCCAGCCCACTGGTGTAAGTAGGACTGCCACAGATCATCTGGGCAATGGGAGGGGAAAGAGAGGCTGCAGGAAAGCACTCAGGATGTCCTTTGGGAAGACTATTTTAGTATGAACAAAAATGAAGAAATGCTAGTCTTTCCTTTTCATGTTGAAAATGCTTGTCTTATTAAAAATAATGATGTAAGTAATCCTAGCGCTTGGGAGGCAGAGGCAGGAAACCCACAAGTTCAACAATATGTATAGTGAGATCCTGTCTCAAAAAATAAAAAAACAAGCAAACAAGAGCAAAAGGAAATTTTAAAAAGGGGGGAAAGAAAGGAAAAAAGAAAAAAAAAAAAGAGAAGAAAAGGAGAAAAGGAAAAAAAATGATGATGTAGGTGATTAACAGCATGTTTATTTATTTATTTATTTTTCTTTTTGGCAGAACTGGGGATTGAACTCAGGCCCTTGCGCTTGCCAGGGAAGCGCTTATTCCACTGAGCCATCTCCCTGGCCCCAAACAGCATATTTATTTTAATTAACCCCTAGGAAGAATGTATGCAATGTGTTAATTATTGAAACTGTCCTACCAATTTGATCTGAAACTGTCTCATTGCTATTTGTTTATCAATAAAATTATGGGAAAAAAAAAGTTACTTCAAAAAAAAAAGGTAAGTTTTCAAGTCTATTCATTTGCTTGGTGGGTTCCAGTTAACTTTTCTTTATGTAAATTTCATGAGTTTCCAAATTTTCTTCACAAAGCATATAAGAAATATAAAAAATATCAGAGGCACACAGCAACTTATGTTCTGCTTCAGTGAATCAGTGTGGCAAACGTTGGCAGTGGGGAGAGTTCTGGATGAACCTGACTCACTGAATGTAGCATCGCAGCTGGCAGTTTATAGCTGAAGACAGGTGTAGGAGAGTCCCACAGCCTCAGTCCCAGTAAACAAGGAAAGGGAAAGCAAATGTGGTGGCCAGGTGTCTTGGGAGAAGCAAAACAGAACCCGGGCTTCCGATGTGGTGTTAAACAGCACGGCAAGTCAGTGATCAGTATGTTATCTGATCTAATTCTTAAAGAGGTAATTAGAAATGGAATGATATCTGTGTGAGACGAGGCCCTACAGAAATGGGCCTGTGGATGGGCGTCTAAGCGACTATCACGCAAAGCCTGTGTACCTTGTATGGCCATCACTGATTAAATCTTATTGTGTCTTTCCAGAAAGTAAATTAAGTAACCTCAAGAAATACTGGGACAGGCCAGCCAGACAGCTTGGAGGACTAAAATGCCTGCTTAGGCAGACGCAGGGACCGGGTTTCGATCCCCAGCGTGCCATGCCAGCCCCGCCCCTGTGGTGTGCTAGAAGGCGATTGAGACTAGGCGAGGCAGAGCATGCCTGTAATCCTAGCGCTAGGGAGGCTGAAAACAGGAGAATCACTAAGAGTCCAAGCTGTGTAGTGAAACCCTGTACAAAATACATAAAAAAAAAAAAAAAAAGAAATACTGGAAATACTGCTGCAGTACTGTCGTGAAAAACATTTTAAAAACTGAGAGACATTCATTCCACTTTTGTTTCAGTATCAAAAGAAATAATCTCTGCTTGAGTTAGACATTCTTCGATGACTTCCTCACAGAAGAAAATAGTGTTTTCAAACATGGCATGCAGAACTGTGGTGTCACACGTACAAAGGGCACTATTTCATGCGCATAGGACAGCTAAGGACAGCGACTGAGATTTACAAAACACTGTGGGGTGGCTCCCAGGGGCTATAATTCAGGGGCACTGGCAATATTCCATGTCTCCTACCTGCTATGATGAGGGACACCTACATAAATATTAAAGAATTTATGCATTCATTCCTTGAAATATCAACCCCATACCACATTCAGTATTTTTTTTTTTTTTCTTTTTAGTGCTGGAGATGGAACGCAAAGCCTTGCACGTGCTAGCTAGGTAAGCATCCTACACTAAGTCACACCGCCACCCAGGCACTTGTGCTTGTGATCCACCATCAGCACGTGGGATGAGGCTGCCTGACCTCACGGAGCTTGCATTGCAACGGGAAGCCAAGCGGACCTACAAGCAAGCAACCACTTAGTCATTCCCTCCTTTTATAGCAAATAACAGTGCTGCATTCAATCACAGCAGAATCTGTATTGCTCCTGAAGACTTTCATATCTTCTTTTATAGTATCTTGCCTGCTAATCCCTTTTATTTACACCGGCTTCTGCAATACAGACTGACTGTAACCTACCTCTCAGGTATGAGGAAATACCATAGCTGCTATTAAGGCTAAGCACAAAATTACAACAACAAAGCAGCTTATTTTTATATCTAAGTACCATGGGTGGCAATTATCAGCTTTAGACTTACATGCGCTAACCAAACATCTAACAGGATGTGACGCCACTATTTTGTGGGTTTTTTTGCATTTTCTGTTTGCTATGGTAGACAAGCAGCTTCTGAAGTCCTGAAATAAAACACTTTCTCTTGAGAATGGATATTATTTGGGTATGATTCTTTCTCAGCTATCTGCAAGCAACACTAGATTTGCAAACCAAGAAAAATTTTAAAGTTAATGAAAGTGCCCTTTAGGAGAACAGAATGAACATTTTTCAGAATGGTGGGATAACACAGGCAGGAAGCAAGCAATTTATTGGGTTATTTTTAGCTGCAATAAATGGGGGGCAGAAAAGGCCTTGAAGCTCTGTGTGCGTGTGTCCTGCTGAGCTGGGTCCCTCTTTACCTGGCTGCGATGAGATCCAGGAGGTGCTGCCAGCGGTCATTAACCTTTCCCAGCTTGTACTCAATCTCAGAGGCTTTGCTCTCGTGGCTGGCTCTGGCGAGTCGTTCTCCCATTTGCTGGAGCTGTATTTTGTTCTCTTGGGCAACAGCAATTTCCTCCTGGTAATCCTGAGTAATAAATAGCAATCACAGAGGTCAGAAAGCATATTCATTCAACTACTCTAGACACATGGAAATTATAGTTTTCCACTGGTTGGAGGTAGTTCGGGTCTGAGGACCACTAGGTGAAAATCAGCACACATGCATGAGAATTAGTGGTGTGTCCCTAATATTTTCAGTATGCATGCTTTTAGTCTGGATTAAGTTTTTCAAAATTGATTGATTGATTGTGGTCCTGGGGCACTATAGCCTTTACACTGAGTTCTACTCGCAGCTACCACCCAACCTTTAACTCTGAGTCTTTTAAATTACGAACTTGCACAAGCTTGGCTCAAACTGCAACTGTCTGGAATCACCCTCCCAGACTGATGGGATTATAGGTATGTGTCACCTACAACCAGCTCAGATTAATTTTTATGTAGATATTCTTAGCGGGATAAGGAGGTGCCTTCTGTGCACTCAACGTGGGCATTAAAGCAATAGAGTGCATAGATACAAAGCTCAAAGAGCTTCATAGTGGGAAAGCACACTTTATTCCTCAATCACTAACCTGATTATATGTTTAGAATCAATCCTCATAGAATTAGTTGGCAGAAAGCTTATGATACAACCATTTCTACTTCTTTTCAGAATGAATAAGACCATAATTCGTTCCTTTGAAAAAAATGAACTGAATTTTGAGTTCTTTAAAAAAAAAATTATTACAGCATTTGCAATATGTACTGTTTACATTCTTGTGAGGATTTGGTATATAACACATTTTAATTTCACTTTTCATCTTTTATTTATTTATTTGGTACAGGGTCTCTCTACACAACTCAGACTTTTGATCCTCCTGTCTCAGCGTCCCTGGCACTGGTAGGGTACAGGCGTGTACTACCCTGCCCAGTTTCAGGGCCCGCACAATGTGCCTGAGGTTCTTCATGGCATGCAGTAGTGAGGACTGAACTCAGGTCCTCGCTCTTCTAGGCAGGTGTTTACACTGCCGAGGTATCTCTGTAGCCACCTCGTTTGATTTTCCTTCCTTCCTTCCTTCCTTCCTTCCTTCCTTCCTTCCTTCCTTCCTTCCTTCCTTCCTTCCCTCCCTCCCTCCCTCCCTCCCTCCCTTCCTTCCTTCCTTCCTTCCTTCCCTCCTTCCTTCCTTCTTTCCTTCCTTCCTTCCTTCCTTCATCTCTTGTTCTCCTTCCCAAGATCAACCTCCCAATTTCCCATTATTTATCTTCCATTTTGCTGTGCTTTATAATTTAGGGTTCTAATACAAAAGAAGTCATGTGATATTTATGTTTGTGCGTCTGATGTATCTCACCTAACATCATGTCTTGAGCTGCTCCCATTTTCCTACAAATAATTTAAGTTTATCTTCGTGGCAGAGCAGAGCCCAATTATGTGCAAATAACACATTTTCTTTATCCGTGTGTTGATGGATGCCTAGGCTGCCTCCAAGATTTAGTTAATATGAAGCGCGCTACTATAAACATAGCTACGCATGTGTCAGTGTAATACGACTGTTTTGGAGAGAAAATTTCAGCTTAATTTACCCTGAGTATTTTTCTTGTAGCTCCTCTCTAGTGATTATTTTGTCTCTTTAAAAATTGCAACAGAAAAAATAAGAGAAAAAAAATGCATATGATTTCAGCTACAAAGGTAGCAGATAATCTGCTTCCTCATAAATTGAAAGTATTCTATAATATTTTGTATACAAAGCAGAACTTCTCAAGCAAGTCTATTTCATGTCTGAAAGATAAACTAGAACCATATAGTGTTCTTCCAACAAGGAAGTGATTGTGAAGCCATCCGTGCCCACGCAAGGGCACGGAAGTGTGCTGTAGCGTGGAGACCAGAGCCACCGGGCTCACTCACCTTCTTGAGCTTCTCTATCATCTCCTCAATGAGAATGTCTCCATTCTGAGATACTTTGCTTTCCATCTGGGTCAGCCACTCACAGAGCTCCTTGTTCTTTTCGCTGAACACTGCCCATTCATTCAGTCTTTCACCCACTTGCTGCCGCCTCAAGGAGACCTGGAAAGTGGGAGAGCATGCACAAGGTAGTGACCGAGGACCTTAGACTCCAGGAGAGCAGCTATAGCCTGACGTGTGGGGGAACTAACACGAGCAATGGTTGTGCATCCCATGATGCCACTGTGGCCTGAAGTATAGAACTGGCCATGAATTGCAAGTGGGAGATGTTCAACCCTAGTTTGTTTTCTGAAGATCTATCTGCATGTTCAAATGTTGAAGGTTCTCCACCAAACAGTTGCTTCAGCCTACCGCAGATGCATGATCAGTGAATATACTAGGGTTAAAACAAAAGGGGAGGAAAAGAAAGGAAGGAGGAAGGAAAAAAAGAATTGGAAAAAGAAAGGTACAAGTAGGGAAGGAAGGGGAAGAGGAAGGAAAGAAAGAAAATGAAGTAAGCCTCAGATATCTAGTGTGGCTCAGGAGGGTCTCCTGAAGGGGAGGGTATGATTCTGGAGTTGGTCTAGCCAGATGAATTTACTTGGGGTAAGTTCCTGTTACTTTACTACTCTTCATTGAAAAAATTATTTAGTTTTACTTATTTCCTTTCTTTTTTGGCATATCCACTTTATTGGGACAAAATTCCCATATATCAGGTAGTTCATCTGCTTTAGAGCAGGCACGTCAGTGGTGTTTAGTACACTAGGAGAGTCACATAGCCACCACCACCGTCAATTTTGCAACATTTTTGTCCCCTTCCTACTCCAGAAATAACCTCGTAGCCATCACTAGCCACTCTTTCCTCTCCCTGCCTACCTCCTGCTCCTGTCACTATGCATTTGCCTGTTCTGGATACTGCACATGAGTGGAATTCTTCAGTATGTGGACTTTCGTGACTGCCTTCTTTTAAAGGTTCATCCATGCTTCAGCATGTTTTGGTAGTTTATTCCTTTTTATGCTGAACATATTTCATTACCTGGTTACAGAGTGTTTCATTTATCCTTTCATCCATTCACAGACATTTGGATCAATTCCATTTTCATATACTATAAATAAACTTTTAGGCACAAGTGTTTGTGGGACATATTTTCTTCTCTCTCTCTCTCTCTCTCTCTCTCTCTCTCTCTCTCTCTCTCCATTTATATATTTGGTACAGGGTCTCACTATGCAGAGCTTGGACTCATAATGATCCTCCTGTTTTCAGCATCCCCAGTGCTGGGATTACAGGCATGCACCATGAAGCCTGGACTTGGTAGCCAGCTCAGCACAGCCTGCGGGAGGGGCCCCGCGCAGCATGTGGAAATGGGGATCAACCCCTGGTCCCTTTGCTTGCCAAAGCAGGTGCTTAGTCCGCTGAGCTATCTCCCCTGCCCTCATTTCTCTTATGATTCATATCTAGGCGTGTAGCTGCTGAGTCTCATGGTAGCACCACAGACGTCCCTGAGGTAGCTGCACCATCTCACATGTTCACCAGCAGCACAGCTCTGTGCTTCTTCACCCTTATTTATACCTCCTATTGCCTGTCTTTTTGGTCATAGCTGTGCTAGTGAGAAAGAAGCACTAGCTCACTGCGGTTCTGATCTGCGCTTTCCTAATGACTCACTAAGATGGCAATTTTCTCATATGTTTCTTTTTTTTTTTCAAAGTTTTATTGATAAATAGATAGTAATGAGACAGTTTCAACAAATAATACACTGCATATATTCTTCTTAGTGGTTAATTGTTGTATAAGATGCAGACTTGTGATCCTATTTACAAACACCATTAGAACAAATCATTCTATTCATTAAGAGAATGCAACTATGTATCTATCCCAACCACTTTGAATACACAGATACAAAATAGACATTCATAGCTATACCCCATTTCTTTAAGTTCCATTAT
>NW_004524822.1:2174715-2183003 GCF_000260255.1 Octodon degus
GGGGTGGTGAATGAAAGCAAGAGACAGGAAAAGGAATATTGTGGGACTGTCCTGCTTCAAGGTTGTATATGGTGAGATTTTTGGACTTACGTGCAAACATGAGAAGCATAGAATTCTTTATCCTATTTCTCATATGTTTCTTGGCCATTTGTATGAGGTATGCTCAAAATATATGATAAATGTTTAAATAAAAAACATTATTATAGGAAGACATTGCCATTAATCCTCCTCAAAATACTCCTCCCTTCAAATATATTTATCCCGTCATTTTGGCCACTGTCTGGAGCAGTTCTAAAAGCTCCTTTTCATGTCTTCACATGGTATCAGCTGAAGCAGGGCAAATGCTGCAGTTGAGCAGCACTCCACAGAAAAGCAGGCTGGAAAGAAAATTCTGATGCACCCTCCCCCACCTATACACTAGATGTGGCACTGTACAACCTTTATCTCTTCCCCTACATCAAAATGACCTTCAAAGGTGAATGTTTTATGTCAATCCAAGGCACTAAGGCACTCACAAAAGCAGGACTCTGACAGACACTCAGGAAAGAAGACTGCAAGAGCTGCTTTCTGAAAGTGGACAGAATGATGGGGTGGGTTGTTCAAAGTGAGGGGCAGGATTCAGAAGGGCACTAAAAGCAATGGGGGGCTGGTGAGATAGCTCAACAGACTAAAGCACCTGCTTAGGCAAGCTTAGGCAAGCACAGGAACCACAGTTCAATGTCTGGCACCACATGCAGTGCCAGCCCTGCCCCCAGGGTAGGCTGAGCCAGCGACCAAGTCCTGGTGTGGTGGTGCCCGCCTATAATCCCAGCACTGGGGAGGCTGAAAACAGGAGGCTCACTATGAATGTGAGCTGCATAGTGAGATCCTGTAACAACCAAATATATTAAAGAGGGGGGAAGGGAGGAAGGGGAGAGGGGGAGAGAGAGAGAGAGAGAGAGAGAGAGAGAGAGAGAGAGAGAGAGAACAAAAGGCAATGGGAATGTTACCATAATGCATTTTTTAGAAATTTAAACAGTCATTGTATTTTTTGAACACACCTCATATATCTTCTTTGTTGAATCTATCAAGTTAACTCCTTTCCCTCCTTTTAAAAACTGAAATCTTTCTTTATGATTGAGTTTGAAGCCCTTCGTTACACACCATAGACAATGGCTTGCTTCTTTATATCTAGGTCTAGAAAGTCATTTGTAGGAATCTCAAATTCTGGTTTCATACTACTCTTCTTTCTATAGTGGTGGAGGTAACAAGGAATATTTCCAGGGGTGATAAACTCAAATTAGCGAACACAACACCATGAGTTGTAAGAAGGTTTGAAGGTGGCCTTGCATGCCGATCTATTAATGCTACTTCCACTGTTGCACCCACAGCATTAATACACACCTCTGGACTTCCTCTCTCATCTCAACATTTTATAATGAAAAAGTTCAAAACAAATAAAGATGGAAAGAAATATATGCTAAACAACAAGGGCATATGCCTAGACTCTAAAATTATTAATAATTTGCCACATTTTACTTAAAACATATATTGCTTAACCTATCAACTCATTTGCTTTTTATGTACTTTAGATGAACCTCCTTTGTTTTAGATGAAAAGATTTCAAAAGTGCCACAAACAAAAGGGAGCCTGCCCATTAACTCAGTTGTTTAAGTGGCTGCTTAGACAAAGCAGTCAGGCTCTGGGTGCTGTGTTTCGATACCCATAACCTCATGCCTTACCAGACCTGCCCTGAAGGCATCCTGAGCCCACTCCCTTCCCCCCCCAAAAAAGATCCAAAAGTGCCACAAACTCCCTGGCTATAAATTCTGCTTAGGATTGGCTCTGTTAGTAATTAGGCAGATAATATTTACAGTCCCATACAATCCTAAACATTCATGATTCTATATTTGAGAAAACAGTTTGGAATTAGCCTATCTTTCTAATGATCAGCTTTAAAATTTCAGTTGTCCATATAGTGAGCCCCATAATCTATTATAGTTTGGGAAATATCATTTTTAAAATTTATACTGAGATACTTATAATCTTTTAAAATAAAAAAAAATCACTGGATTAGGTTTCACTGATGAGTAAATTATTCTCCCATTAATATAATTAAGCTTAACATGAAATCTTTGGGACAAAATAATATAGACCAGTCAAAGGGCAGTAAACTCACTTGGGCATAGGGACTGATTGGAATAGAGAAAGTTAAGAAAACATAGGCTTAAAAGTACTTTGAACTCATTTCACCTACTGTAAACTGCCCAGGGCAGTGGAGAAGAACAGGATGGATCACACCCCTTGTCTCTCTGACTCAGAGAAGAGTGACTCTGATCTCCCGGAACACTAGGATTGTGAGCTTTCAGGGGGTATGACTTTGTAATCACATAGCACAGTATCAGGACTCTCACTATAGTCAAAATTCTTGCTTGGTGGACGTTGTAAGAGGAAACCATGTTTTCATAATGGCAACTGCTTTCTAAGAACAGGTTAGAAACAACCACCCTAGCCATAGGATGAATTTTTAAGGCTTTGAGCGGTTTTTCGCAGTGTTGGCCAGAACCCAAGAATCAATGCTAGGGCAACTCTCAGCAATAGCTGCAGAGAGGAGGATTACGTAATACAACATACTGTCTACTACTTTGAGAGGCAGACATTATTATCCTTACTCCAGAGCCAAGGAGAGGACAAATTGGAGGCCTCTGTCTATGGCCAGTAAAAGCAGGCTTGGCAAAGCTCAAGGCCTGGATGCAGACCGCAATGTAACATTCGGATCAAGTATCACGATGTAGCTGAGATTTTTTTTTTTTTTTTTTCGCAGAACTGGGGATTGAACTCAGGCCCTTGTGCTTGCCAGGGAAGCTCTTATTCCACTGAGCCATCTCCCCAGCCCAGTGTAGCTGAGATTTAAAGCCAGTCTCTGTCACTTCCTGATGGGAGCACCAAGGTGAGGCCGCTTGTCTTCCCTAACTCTTCAATGCCTTGCTTGTGCATTAATCTTACGTTTTTCCCAAAACTCATTACACAAATCTTTATTGTTTTTAGTAAACAATGTTCTTCCTTGTGCCAAGCCTTGCTCTCTATGCTAGGATAGAGCAGGCTGACAGAAACGACACCAACAAGAAAAGCACCAAAGCCAGGGACTGGTCCACACCGAAGAGGAGCCTGTGTAGCTGTTGATTTTGATATCACTATTATGATCACTTTTCCTCCTTGGCACTTCTACATTCAGTATCTCCAGGAAGCAACTCGAAAATATATTTCTACTCCTTATCCCTCACCAAGAAAATTTTGCTTTTACTTGCCTACTGTTCAGATGCAACTGAAAGAGGAAACAGGTAGGCTATAAGCTCTGGGTGCAAACCCAGACCATACGCTCTTCAAAAAAAAATCATAAGGAAGATGCATTGTTTATATATCTAATATTTATGCTGCACACATATATAACTATCTCTTTCTTTCAATTCAGCCAGAACCCTTGAATTAAACATCAGGCTCAGCCCATACTTACATTTTCTTAGGGCACCAATCTGCTGCACAGCCTGCAAAGTCTGAGACAGCTGTACAGGAAATACATCCTCTTATGCGTCAAGTATTTTTACTGAGACACTTTGAAAAGCAGCCCCAAGCAACAAGCAATTACAGAGATGTTATATATTTGTATTTCAAATAAAATTACACACAGTGTGATAAACAAGACAAATAAAAGCAAACATAACCCACGACTGTACCCAGGTACAAAAAGCCTTCTAGGGAGTATTTGAAAACAGGTTCTTTTATGTATTTCTTTTGCCCTCATGACACGTACTTACTCACAGCCCACCTGCCTTGTTCTCACTGTGGTCCCAGCCACTCCTGACTTCTGACCGACTGCTTCAGGGGGAACAGAATGGGCCACTTGCTCCTTAGCAGGACATCGCTGCATTCAACTACAGTTTTTAACTTTTACAGCGAGATGTGGGCACAGGTTCACTTCCTGTTGCAGTTTCATACTCGACCCAAGTCCACCAGAAACAACTCAAAAACCAGACACTTACCTCCATGCGTCCTTAAGAATTACATCATGGTACTTCAGCCAAGCCCATAGCTATGCTCTCATTGGTTTAAATAATTTAATAAACACTGAAATAGTATGAGACGAGTATGCTTTAGCTTCTTTCCTCAGGACACTTAAATACTTATAGAAAGATTCAAGAAACACTATACATCCCATCAACTTCCTCTTTGTGTTTAGTTGTTTTCATATGTGTGAGGCATTAGCTCTTCATAGTACATTAAGTAATCAATAGAAACTTCAGACCAACTACTGCCTAGATGTACCTAATTTGACTGGGCAATTTTATAACATAAATATGTTTAAGAATTGATAAGAATACTTTCATAAACCAGGGATATAGCTGAGTGGCACAATGCCTGACTGGCAAGTGTAGGGTCCTGAGTTTGATTCCCAGTACAAAAAAAAAAAAAAATCTTGCATGGCACTGTCATTTATCAACAGTTTTGCTGATTAAAGAGTGTTTAATTACCATAATCTTCTTAACCTCAAAAATGTTAAAAATGCTATTACTATTTCATCCGTAGACATACATCAGCATAAAGACATAAGACTGATGCCTTAATTTAATCATTAGCAGCACATAATAAACACTTAGCTGTTCGAGGCACTGGACATACAAGGCAATGGTCTTTGTATCTGAATGGATTCATATTCCTGGAATCAAATCACAAACACTTATATTTTTAAAATTTTTTATGTATTCAGTACAGGGTCTACAGGGTCTCACTACACAGATCAGTCTCGTAGTGATCCTCCTGTTTTCAGCCTCCCAAGAGCTGGGATTAGAGGCATGCCACCATACCCAGTCTCATTCTCCATCTCAGCGTGCCCTGGGGGCAGGGCCAGCACAGCACCCTGGGGATCAAACCCTAGTTTCTAAGCCTGCCTAAGCAGGTGCTTTAGTCCTCTGAGCTATCTGGCCAGCCCTCACAAACATTTAAAAAATAACACCATGCCACATGAGGGCACAGACTGAAAAGGAGATGGGAATTCTCAAGCCCAAGAAAATACTGGAAGCCCAGCATTTCAAAAGCAACAGGTAGAGCCAGGTATGGTGGTGTATGCCTGTAATACAAGCACTCGGTAGGCTGAGGTAGGAGGACCGTTTGCAAGTTCAAGACCAGCCTGGGATACAAAGCAAGCTCAAAACCAGCCTGAGCTGCACAATGAGACCCTATCTCAAAAAGACAAACAAAACAAAAACAACAACAACAAGAGGTAGAGGGATGTGAAAGAAAATCTTTCAGGAAATCCCAAGAGGAGAAGTTACTGATCCAGGTAGATAGGAAGGGTCATAAGTAAGAATGGTCATCCAGGTTTGACAATGAAAAGGGCCACATTCTGAAGTGCTACCTCTCTAAAGCCTGTGTAGGTACAATTAGCTACAGAAATGGATTCTACCTAACTTCATTCTAGCTGATATGTGGAAAACTACTATGATAGCAAGGAGTATTAGACTTTTCTCAAAATTAAGAAAGCTGGATGCTCACAAGGCTAAGGAACAATGTTGTGATAATTTGCAACTATTTGTACCCACTAAATATCTTCTACTCGTATATCATGATCAGACCTTTGCTTTATAAAATGATAAAATAACTGACTATATCGTTCTGTTTTCATTCCTATGTAGTAATTTTATTTTGTCTAGGAAGCCTTCTTACTGCCTTTCTGTCAGTATTTCCCTTTCATGTTTGCCTTGGGAAATTTGCCTCCTATGTGAACAGACAAAAAGAGGGGGAAAAATTCCTATGAAATTCTCTTTGCACACTAAATTATCTGAAATCTAAAATCGACAGCTGGCAAGGAGCAAAAGTTACACAAATAGCAAAACTGGTCAAAACACTGCAAAAATCAATGGCAACGCATTCAAATATTACTACAAGGATTTTTTTTTAAGTCATTCCCTCAAAGGATAAGGGGACAAAATCTTTTTTTCAGTAACTTGAGAATACTCAAAGTATGACATAGGGTTTTCTCTAAGGTATTGCACATACAGAAAGGTAATACAGCAGTACAGTGACTAACAATGCTGTACACACGGGAATAGCTAGGAAACACGTGTGGTAAATCAAATATTTTTTCCACGTACAAAACCAGTTAGCTAAAACTTTACATCAAGTAATGCTTCTTAGCATGTTTATAGAAAATACCACTAATATCTACTTAACCAAAAGCCCACACCACGAGACACATAGTTATGACTCCTCTTAGAATTTTTACGCCAGCCACTGAAAGAAAAAGGAAGAGAATCCAGTGTGGATGTATCCGGTATATAATGTTAAGAGACAGGCTTCTTAATCTGAAATACCCTGGCAATAACCCTAGGGGTCTTTCTTTGCCCAGAGAGGACGTAGGAGTTATAGGTGCACCTAGATGTGGGTCAGACCGTTGGACACGCAGAGTCAGTCACCTCCCAGTCTTCATGACCCTGAGGGGTTCCAGGCTTGCAACTTCTTACCTGGTGGCACAGCTCTTCCCACTGCCTCTGCAGAAGCTCTATGCGTTCGTTAAGGATGGAGATGTCATCGGCACTGATGTAGGCAGCGAGGGTGCCCCTCAGCACTGTCAGCTCTGTCAAGTCATCTGTCCAGCTCCCAACTGCGTTTTCCAATTCCTACATTCAAATAAAAAATATCCCGAGTCTCCGTGCACACAGATGGTCAACAATGTCACCGGGTGTTTGAAATCCCCTGTTGATACACTTCCCTTTCCATCCCACTCTACTTGAACACCTAATTTGTGACCTGCTTTATTTTGTTTTCTACTTAATCTGATAAGTGCCAAGTTCATCTACTAGAATTAGTCGAGCTGCTCCCACAATCTCCCTGCCATTTGTTTATCATCTCACTGATCTTTCTAATGGTTTTGCCTAAATTAAAGTTTCCTTGTTGCATTGATCTTCTTTGCTTTAAAGTATCCTTTAAGTGTATCTTTTCTTTTCGTTAAGTCACTAATCTCAGGCATGAACATTTTAAAGAAAAATCTCCTAAATTTAACTTTCCATTTCAAATACTGAGTTGCTGCATTTGGTGATATATATGTATAATGTAATAGTGGAAATTTAGTATTTACTACAAAATTTAGAGTAATTTACTGGACACATTTTCTGCACCATCTGGGATTTAAGTGACTGAAAAAAGATTTTGTGTGGGGAATGATGTAAGTAAAAAAACACCTTTAACGATAGTCAAATGAATCAACATTCATTTTTACAATGCTTTGACCAGTTTTGCAATTTTCATAACCCTCATTCTCTGCCAACTGTTGTTTTTAGATTCCAGCTAATTTAATCTATGAATAGAGAATTTCTCAGGGTTTAGTCCATCTTCTTTTGTCTCTTCACCCAGGAGACAAATTTCTAAAGGCAAAAGTAATTAAAGGTACTGTTTGCGGCTAACTTTCCAGGCAATTTAGGCAAACAAGGCTTTTGCCTGAATTTCCTAGGTAATTACTTTGTTTTGCTGATAAGAGTGGTTTGGGAAGAGTGGCAGAGACCTAGCTGGAAATGCCTTCTTTTAATCTACAAATTAAAAAACATGGTAATTGTCAAGTACCCTGGGACATGAAAGATCAGGTCCCATGGGTACAGTGTCTGGCTAAGCCACCAAGCCAACCAAGTGGAATACATACACGACATTTCTGTTTATACTTTTAGAGATGTTATGTTGCTGTGCCAATGTAGAAGTTTTCTTATTATTGTACTAAATTCTGTCAAACATCAATTTTGATGTATGAATTCAAAAAATACTAAAACTCTCTAACCAGAAACCAACTGATTCAGACTGCTTACTGGGTGAATTGGTACAGCTAAAATACAGACAACTGCTAATTCTGAAAAGAGTTAAGCTCTTAAATGTCTAGAAGCTCTAGTTTTCTCTGCAGAAGGAACATAACAGAAAGTTCTTGTGAGCTTGTGTGAATTCCATTCATGGATAACACTGGTATAGTTACTGGCACAGAGAGAGACTAATAAATCCCTCATCCTGTTTTTCAATTTTTTTTCTGTATTTTTCTTCTGAATTTACAACCATAGGCTAAAACAAACTTGTTAACCTTCATAACTCTCATATATTCCTTAACATAATACTTCAAAACAAATTTCATTCACTGTCACAATGTATTGTATATCCTTTTTCATTTTTCCTAACTCTTTTTTTTAAATTTATTTATTTGTGTGTGTGTGTGTGTGTGTGTGTGTGTGTGTGTGTGTGTGTGGCCAGCTCAGCCCACCAGGGGGCGGGGCTGGCTG
>NW_004524822.1:2183103-2199583 GCF_000260255.1 Octodon degus
GCTCAGCCCACCAGGGGGCGGGGCTGGCTGGCATGTGGTGCTGGGGGATTGAACAGCGGTCCCTTTGTTTTTGCTAAGCTTGTTCTAAGTAGGTGCTTTAGACCACTGAGCCATCTCACCAGCCCCCCTCTTTTTTTTTCAAGTTTCTACTATTATCTTTGACTTTTAGTATTGAAGGAAAAATTTTTGCATCTATATTTTTCACAATTTCTAGACTTTGCCTAATAATGCATCTCTTCTAAATACTTCTCAGACAAAGTGAAGTAAACTTCTGCTTAGAATCCAGGTCATTTAGGTAGATGATGACTTCTAACCAGAATTACCCTAGAGTAGTAACTTGCGAATTTGATTAGGGACTACAAAGACATACGAACTGAAAGGAAACCACTTATAAAGGTACTTTGCCTTCCTGCCTGCTGGACAGGTCTCTATTTGGCTACACAGGTGTGAACACGGAGAATCCTACAGCTACTAAATCAAGCTGGGCATGCTGACCTCAGAATGCAGGGAGTGGTCAGTGTTAGCACTGCTTTGCCTCCAACTATGCCTGATGTATTGATTATAATCTTCAAGTAGCTGGAGTCCTGAGTAATTTAAGGATTTGGTGACTGCATGTGCTAACTGAGATCAGATATATATATATATTTTAAACTTCTATTTATTTATTTATTTATTTATTTTCCTTTCTTTGCAGCTTGGGCTAAGGGACAGGGCATGTTCCTCCGAGGACTACCACAGGCAGGTTCTGTCAATTCTTGTTCTTCTTCGTAAATGAGACCCTTCTGACAGAATAACTCCTAGTGCGGATGCTTTTATTTCTCTTGACTAAGCTTTTAAATCATGTATAAGTTGTGCTTTAAATTTTCATTTAAATGAAAATTTGATGACCCACCTGGGTGACCCATGTGGGTGATTCATAAATTAGACTATAGTTTTATTGACTTTAATGAAACAGCAAAGCAAGCTTCGCCCAGAAGCCATCCGCCCCCGTGGAATCCCCTTGGATCCTGTGTTTACCAGTAGACAGCCACGGGGGTTCGCTGGATTGTGCTTCCTAAGGCACTGTCCCAGGAGAGGCCCACAGACGGGTGATGGGGATGCTGCCACCTGGTCCCTTACCTTGCACCTCATTTGTTCTGCATGGAGTTCGTCGTGGTGATCCGGCAAAGGCTGAGAAAGCTTCTTTTTGAAACTTTTAAGCTTCTCCAGAGAGTCAGCTACTCCTTTCTCACATGTTTCCCAGTCCTATAATGGAAAAGAAAACAAATAAAATGGATAAATGGATCTCTCTCTCTCTCTCTCTCTCTCTCTCTCTCTCTCTCTCTCTCTCTCTCTCTCCTGCCCATCCTTCTTTTCTTCTGGTAGAAAATGGGAAAAACAAAAATGAAAGAAACACTATTTAGAATGTGAGAGTAAAGTACTTTTTCTTTCTTTCTATTTGCTACAGTGTCTCACTATGCAGCTCGGACTTGTAGTGATCCTCCTATCTCAGCCTCCTTAGCACTGGGGTTACAGGCATGGGCCACCACGCCCGGCTTCAGTGTCTGGCTCTGTATGCAGCCAGCACAGCATATGATACCAGGGATTGACACCCACTTACCAGGCAGACACTTAAACTGCCCAGCTATCTCTCCGGCCCTAAAGTACTCATTTTAATAGCCAAAGAAAGAATAAAAATGATATTTATGAATACTAGGATGGGTCCATAGGGTAGGCAGCATACTTGGGACACAGAAGGAATTGAGTTCAAATTCAATTCTGTTATTCTTTAACTTTGTAGCTAAAATAAGCACATGATCCTCTATGTCTCAGTTTTCCCTATGAAGATGGAAATAAAACAAACTGTATAAATTATTGGATGATTAAAATAGGCAGTACATGTCCAGGCACCAAACACAATACCCAGAGAACACTGTCTATGCAAAAATGTTGCTGGAGTCCAAATCTATGTACAGAGGTGGGAGACCAGCTTAGAACTTCACCTCTTCCTTAGCCTCCCTCCTAAAATGCCTACACTCAGTGCCTACACTTTCTCACAAGAGCTCTGGGGCAATAGGAAAAGAGGAGGTAGAGTCTCCTTCAGGATGAAAAGACACAGGAGTGGTGGAAGGCATCAGAATGTAACAATGTGACCCTGACTGTGATCCTACTTGACATCTAAGCAGCACCAGCAGTCAGGTCTGAGTTGTCACAGGAATGGAAATACTCAAGGGTGACACTCAGTGGCTTCAGTTGCCTTTGTCTGGTCAGTGCCTAGCTTAGCCATGCCTTGTCTAGCACAGAATTCATCCCAAGGAGAAGTGGAAGCAGAAAGCTACTGTGCAGTCATGATAAATATGTATGTAGTATGCACAGTGGGAACAAGTGCCCCCGAGATACAGCAGGGCAGGCAGCACAGAGCACCGCATAGGACGTGCAGGTCTGCACGTGCTCATGAGGAAAGAGCTCAGATCAGCGGTTCCCTTTGGAAACGTGACCCATCAAACTGGTAACACTGGTTACCTCTGGGGAGGGCAGTGTAGCATGGGAGGCAGTATAAAGGAAATTTTATTGCTTATTTTATATAGTCCATTTACTACCTGAATTTATTCTTGTGATACATTGTGTTCCTTTTGAAATTAAACATAAAAATAAAAAAAGAAAGGAACCATAATGGAGATTGGTTCCATACAGCAACTCTATAAACTAACTCATGTCTGATTCGTTGCTGGCACTGAAAATCACAGCTAAACAAGTGTCTCCCATATTTTTCAATGTTGCCTATTTTGTCATAGTGTCCATTCCGGGACTCCACATCCCCAGGTACCCTTTGCACACCATAAATCCCTAAGTTCCAAAGAAAGACAAATAGAAGAACAGCTCACACCACCAAGTAGCTGGTGCAGTGCAAAACTGGGCTGCAATTTCCTCCACAGAGCCTTGTTGTCCCGAAGTCTCCTGTTTGCAGTCTTCTCCCCTGCGCTGCCTTTCTGGTGCAGTAAGCCCACTGGCTCTGTTATCACAGCCACCATTTGTGAAATCTCTCTACTCAAGGTGGCCTTTGTTTCCTAACTGAACTGAGAATTTGGCCCTAAATTCTGATTTCTCTTTAAGCAGCCTTCATAGAATTTCTCAGGGTGCCTGATCACACCCCTCTTCCTAATGAAGAGAAGCAAACAAACAAACGAAAGCCCCCACATGAAAGGCAATGTTTTTCCTGTCATTTGCAGATTTGTTCCCATTCTCCTTCACTGTGTAATACCTGTCTTCCCAAGCTATACTTAGTTTGCCAGTGCTCAGCATATTGAGGATAGACAAAACGATCCTTTCTGATTAAGCTGCGCAATATTCTCAATGGAGTCAGCACATGCCCTGCAATCAGTCAAGAGCTGTTCATTGATCTAACACAGATAAGGCCTGCCACTTCCTTCTGTGACAAGATTAAGAAACGTTAATGAAGCTGGAGAACATGACGTGGAATTACAATGACTATTTTTGGCATGTGTGCTCAAAGCATTAGATTAAGAGCTAAAAATAGATCAGGATTATAGCTGTGGAGAAAGGATACAATAAAATGAGGCTAAAAAATTAATAAAATAAAATAAAACGAGGCTATACAAATATTAAAATTTGGATTTATGCTTCATTAGGTCAAAAACATATTCTAAATAAAATAAACTTTAACAAAAGAAGGCTAAAGATTTCCTTTCCCAAAGATAACTCGGATTGTGAAGCTACGGCCATGTCTTCTTACTGCATGAATTATAAGGAAATAATCCCATGCCATGGTCTGAAAACATCTATTAAAGCTGATGTTTTATACATGAACAGACAGAGAAACAAGACAGAAAAAAAAAGAAAAGAAAAAAGAAAAAGAAAATGATTCAGACATCATGCCTTATTAAGTCTTGGGAATATCTCCAAAAAACACAACACAAAGAAAAATATATGATTAACATGTTTGCCTCAGAGTGAGTTACAACACTTTAAATCCTTTCCTGACAGAAAGAGAAGAAAAAGCCAATCAGGCGTATTATATTACTGGTAAACTGTGCTGTGTACAAATTAATAGTGCATTCTAGATGGTTAGTGGCATTTTTAAGGGTTTCCTACCTGGAAGGTAATATATTATTAAACAAATGCAGTAGCATGAACCCCAATGAATGTGTATACTTAAAGCAACAAAAGCCAAAAGTGTTTCATTAACATTGGTTATGTGTTATCTATGATCCAAACAAGAGACAAACCACAATTAATAGATTCGAACATTGATTTTGAAAGTACATAAAAACTTACCATTTACTGTGTTCACTTTTTGGAATCATAACTTCAATGAAGATAATAACTACCATTATTTAGAGTTTAGCACACATTAATTATCCCACAAAACATAAAGGAGATGCAATTATAGCCACTCGACAAATGTGGAAAGTGACGTTGAGTTAGGTTGCATTAACCGGGTTACTACAGAGATTTCTTCTTTTTTCTCTACAGAAATGTTGACTGAATCCAGGGCCTCATGCTCAGCAAGAGCTCTACCACTGAGTTACATCCCCAGCCCACAATGGCAACTTGGGCTTATCTGAGCTTAGTTAGGACCTATGCCCTCTTTAAAGTGCCCATTTACCTATGCATTATGTGTAGAATTGGACAGTGGGGAGAAAGGCTCCCTGAAGGAAGTGTGGATAAATCTAAATTTCCTAAAATCTTACAGAGTGATCAATGTGCAATTTGTATCCAACCAAGGGTTTTTATATAAATTTTATTGCACGACAACCTGTTTGCATAAACTAAGACCAATTGAGAATATCTTTTAAAGTTGGATCTTCCCTGCTATAAAATACAAGATAGTGATCTTGAAAACCATTTTAAAGCCTTAAGTTAGGGAGTGGAATTTACTCTCTGAATGTCTGCCTCACTTTATAAAGTCATCCCATGGCTAAGACAGTACAGGCTATTAATCAGAATTCATAGCTTGGATAGTCTGATTAGAGTTTAAATTACTTGCTGAAGGATTTTCCTAAAAGATGAAGTGCTAAAACTTGGGAAACTTTGCCAGTCATGCAAGATAGGACAAGGTCTAATAAAACACAGAAGATCAAGATAGTATAGTGCATTACTCAGTGATCTGGCATGATTTGATTCGCCAAAAAACAATGGGAGGAAACAGTGCAGCTATTAAAAAGGCCCTGATAGCTGAACTTACTTTCAACAAGAAGGCCAGCTTTTTCTTTTGCTCCTCCAGATGCAGGCTGGCAGACTTCCACTTCTCTTGGATTTCAGTGAGTTCTGTCTGCAAGGCGGCCTCAGCTGCACTGTCCGCAGAGAGCAGGAGCTGCTTGCCAGCCTCCACGGTCAGGATGTAGCTGCCTTGCTGTCGCAGGAACACCTTTTCCTTGAACTGAAAGAACCAGCTTTTTACTGTTATGCCCTTTCTTTATCATTTCCCTGCTAGCATTTTTAAACAACCCTGTATGTTAGCATGCACAGCTTGTCTTCTCTCATCCTGGAGACATTTCCTGAGCTGAGACTTTGGGCACCACGAATGAGCTCTGTGTACTTAAAGAGTGCACCAGGTAGACTCTTCCCTTCTGCTCTCAAGTGAAATACAATTTCCTGCAATATGAAATCTTCTCTATAACATAAATGGTCAGGGAATGCAGAGGGACACTTGACTCAGCATGGGGGGGGGCACAGGGATGCCTCCTCAAAGTGAGAAAGCTGAGCTGAAAGTCTTGTGAATGCAACCTGATCAAGAAGTGATGGGCAAGACCAGGGGTGGAGGAAAGCACACCTTCCCACAGAAGGGGAGGTGGGCACACTCATTCTACAAGAGAACTTTACAAGGAGAATTCAGGAAACAGGATGTAGTTCCCAGTGGCTGGAGTAGGGGATGCATAGAGGAGAGTGGCTGAAAATGAGGCAAGACCACATTTTGCACCAGAATTTTGGTTTTTATAGTGAAAGCACTTGAGATTCATGGAAGAATACTCAACAAAGAAGTGATGTGTTGACACTGAAGTTTTAGGAAAAAGCACACAGCAGCAGGTAGAAAGTAGAGTGACAGAGGGCATGGCCATGTTAAGATGGAATAGGAAGGTACTATCTATCCAGGCAAACCATCAGGAATTTCTCTCTTAATGTGTTGACCACAGGGATGGAGACTTAAAGCAGATTAGATATGGGGAGAGGTGATGAAGGGGACAGCTCCACAGTGACTGTAGGATTCCTGGACAAATGGACCAATAGCTGGTGACATTATTTACTTGGACTGGGAACATAGAAAAAGAAGTGTTTGGTATAGAGACAGTAGCCTCTGTTAGGGGTCCTTGTATCCGCAACACACATAGAAACAAATCTAAAGGATAGAGGAGTTGGACCTCAGCAGGTGAGTCTGACCACAAATACCAGTTTGCCTCTTCTGTGCTGGCAGAGCATGGAGTTAAGGCTATGTCTGTAGATGAGTTTTCCCAGAGGAGTAGAAAGCTTGGAGGAGAAAAGAATCTGAGAACAATGACTTTTTGAGGAGGTGCAGCCCACAGAATACATTGGCCAGGACTGATAAGAGCACTAGGAGTTTTCTGTCTCACAGGCTGGAGCCCCAGTTCCCAGGCTGGTAAAAGGAAGGGTCAAAGAGCTCGAGGACTAAGTATTTTACCTTCTCTGGAGTGCTTTAGTCACATGTATAAGAGGCTCATGAGTTAAATATATGTTATCAACACAGTCATCTTTCCTTTGTCCATTCGCTTTCCATTCGATGCTGGGCTAGAGCTGCTCTAGGTGTTGGTGTGTGAAGTGATGGAGTCCTTGCAAAAGACTCCAATCCCTCCACTTAATGGAGGCTTTTCAACACAATCACTTTTCTTATCTGGTTGACACTGGATAACAATATTATCCCTAATGTCACTACAGAGTCCTTTGGAAGAACTTAAAGGATGTAGTGGAAATGCAGAGGAGACTGACAACTGTGCGTTTTCTTACCTGTACTTCATCAAAGAGTGTCCTCACTTGCTGCAATGGTACAGGGACACTTCCAAGCCCATTCATGGGTAGATGAGACACTTCCACCAGCCACTTATGCAGCTTTTCTGCCATCTCCCTGTAGCGCTGCCACTGGCGAATCTGGCTGTCAATGATCCCTCGCCTCTGCTGGGCTCTGCGAATCACTCCCTGCCACTGATTACTGAGGAGGGTCAACTTCAGGTTGAACTCATCCCTGGGAAGATATAATTACATGGTGAAGAACTGTCATCCTGGAGGCAGTAACATAATCAGCTAATGTGTACATTTTTGATGATCATGCACATTCCCGAAGAAGTGATCTAAGGCAGATGATTTGAAATACTATGCCAGGTACTGCTCTTGGGTCTACGGCAGGTAACTTTTCAAATTAAACTACTACTGTCAGCAAACAGTGAGTGTTTTCATGCCACAGGGTAAGATGGAAGCAAATCTCTGACAAGATCATTGTCATTGACCCTCTTCCTGGGTACATGGGAGGTATGAAGATGGCGAGGGGAAGAGCTCCAAAGCCTAAGCACACCATAGCGGATCTGTGACAGTGACTTGTGTCCCTGTGACAGGAAAACACATTGGACAAATCTTATTTACAAACTCTGTCTTCAGCTAGAATCAAAGGCACTGGGTACGGACAAACTGTTATGGTCACAAGAATTGTAAGCTGCTTAAGTTGTACATTAAAAAGATCTCTAAAACCAGTGATTTGTAAATGTCTTTATATTTTCTCACAATCAATAGCTCCAATGTTTTAGCAAATTATTCCACATATTAATCTAATTTGTCCCTTCTCCATTTTAGGCCAATTTCTCTTTGTTCTTAGAAAAATGAAAATGATGGTCATCTTGATCTCTCTAAAGGTCATTCCTATATCTAAAAATAAAGAATTTTACTAGAGCATTGTCAATTTCAGGCAAAAGAATCTCAGGATTCTTAAATATCTTCTACCTATCTACTTCTATGTTTTTTACCTTAAAAGTATTTCTATAATTTATTTGCATTTATCACTTATATTTATTTATTATTTAAATTTATTTAGCTAATTAATTTATTTATCATTGTGCCTTACAGTTGGCTCATATAGGTTGTCCAGATGAGTGCCTTTGTAGCTTCCAGTGTTGTCCATAGATTGAATGACTACAGCAACCAATTATTGGCCATCTCAATTGTATTTGTTTCTACTTCTTCAAATATGTTCTCTCTTTTGGGAGCAGTGTCCAATTGAATTGGATTTATTATTCTGGATGTCTATATAATTGATTCTTCTTATCATCTAGGGCCACTGTGAACTTTGACTTTATAACCAGGTGTGCACTTCCAAAAACCTATTTATGACTCAGTTCAAACAAAAAATGTATGTGTAGTGAAAACTAACAATGCCAGTACTAAAAGTAAAACATACTGAGAAAACCTAGAAAAGTTTCCTGTGTTCTTTCATTTTAAAATTAAGCTCTAAAATAACTACATTTTAATAACTTCTGTTTTGGAAAGGAAAGTCTTATCTACCTATTCTCTCTGTGTGTGTCTCTTGTCTCTATCTGTCTGTCTATCTGTCTGTCTGTCTGTGTCTGTGTCTGTGTCTGTGTCTGTCTCTCTCTCTGTCTGTCTCTGTCTCTGTCTCTCTGTCTCTGTCTCTGTCTCTGTCTCTCTCTCTCTCTCTCTCTCTCTCTCTCTCTCTCTCTCCTTTATAATATCATGGTTCATGAATTGTTCACAAACAGAAATATTCCACAAAATTTTACTTCCATTTGCAGACTTCATATTGGGCAATGAACACAGCTGTGTCCATCTTCCCCAGAATTGTGGCATGAATTAAGTTCATGAACTGGGCAAAGCTATCTCTGTGGCCCCAAGGAGTGGGTTTTCAATGCTTCTTCCCATTCAGTCCAGTCAGAACAGAGATCCAGGATAACAAGGATGGGACCTACTGTGTTTCCTATACCCCAAAGGAGCCTGGGATCTGTACTGTGAGTCTGCATCGAGGAGCAGCATGGATGGGGCTCCCCACTCACCGTGACCGTGGGGAGAAGGCACCGCCCCCACCCGGGAGTGTTTCACTGCTGCACTTTCTGCTCCAGTGGAGGTCAGAAAAATGCATGCTGTGCCCGTGGGGGCACCATGCCAGGTGGGTACCTAGGCTGTGGCCATGGGCACAAGGGCCCCCCAGGGCGGGCGACCCCACTGGTCTTGTTGTGGGAAGTTTATCGAGAAGTCCGAATGCGCAGGTGGGCAGAGTGCACCGCGGAGTCTGCTGTGAACTGTGGCTCTGTGACGGCTTCCAGCGTGGGAAAGCCGTGGATTTCCAGAGGACCCTGGAGCTTCACTCATCCTCAAGAGATGGATAGAATTAAAACCAAGTGCCCTATTTCACCCTAGAGTTCCTCACAGGCTGTACCTGTAGCTGCTGGTGCACACGTCTCCTACAGTCGGTTGGCAGGGCTCCTTCTCTACCATTGGAGGCCCCTGTCTATTTCATACAGGTATAGAAGTATCTGGGCCATTGGAAAGCAGAGGTCATGTGGCTGTGAGAATTTCTTTACTTTCTGATATATTTTAAATTTATCCTTGCTGGGCATGGTGGCACACACCTGTTACCCCAGTACTTGGGAGGCTGAGGCAGGAGGATCGCCATAAGTTCAAGGCCAGCTTGGGCTACATAAGCAAGATAAGGCCAGCCTGCACCACACAGCAAGACCTTGTCTCAAAAAGTAAAAATGATCCCTGACCTGCATATTATTTAGCTACTTTCCCCAGAGAACGGAAACCTCCCCCTGTCCTATCTACTTTGGGCTAGCACATTTTTAGTGGACTTACTGATACACGTTCTGTGACCAATTTAATGTGACTTCCATGTTTCCTGGGTGAGCCCTCTTCATGTACTGTCCCATTCCCTTCACTTATCACCTTGTCACTGTGTGGCAGAGGATACCCGGAAAGTAAAGGGGCAGGAGACTGAAACAGATCTTCGCCTTGCTTTCAGTTGTCATACTGAACGATCTGAATAAGTTCCCTCCTCCCTTCTCTTTGATTTTTAGAATGATCTTTCTTAGTCTATATAGCTAGAAACTTAACTGGCAGCTTTGATGCTTACATGGTGCTTTCTTAGCTGCTAGAGAATTCTGAGAAGCACTGTTACCTCAGGCCTGCTGAGGTCCGCTCTGTGTCTATTTTGTGTGTTATTCTGGGACTCATAATTTCTTAAGTAGTAATAAACTCAGCATGCATCAAAGTTACCAAAATTCAAAAAAAAAATTCATGAACTGAGTTTCCACTGTATATTCCAAATGTGAATTTGCTTTATGATGCTACCTTAAAAGTTATAAGCATCTGTCAGCTCAGAAATGCGTAACTCTTGGACTTGAGAGGACCCCAGAGCAGGTTGCTTTTCACAACAGTTCATCATCCAAGATCTTGTCAGTGTCCCGACTTCACAATGTGTAATCACACCATCCCACTCTACCTGCCAGTGCAAGAAACCGCTAACCTCTGACATCTCAGTGATGAGAGAGATACTCTAAGGAACAAAACTCATAAACTAGCTTTCAGAGTCCCAATGCGTTGCTCATCTGGAACCCTCCTATTGTCAACAGGCTGTAAACTGATATTTTCTTTTCCTTGTGCTAATTTCAAAATTCTTTTTTCTTCCATCCAACTTTCTCATCTCATCTTTCTTTCTCCTAGATTTTAATTTTAGCATTTAAAATTTAATAGATGTTGGTTTACACAGGAATTTTTATTTTTATTTTACTTAATTACTTGATTATTCATAATATTGTTAGAGTTGGCCAAAGGAAGATAAAGCAAAAGATAAAAGTTAATTGTACTTGAATTTGTTTTATTTTGAAGATCTTAAATTATCAGTAAAACTCACATTTAAGTTTGGTTTGCAAAGAATAGAATAAATACAGTATCACATTTTGGTGTTCCAATTTTAACCATGAAAACCTTTAATGTACTTCCAAAGAAATAGCCCCTTAAAACTGAAGTGACTTCCAAAACATTAAAAACAAAACTTTCAATAAATAAAAGTGATTTATTTTCTAAATTTTTTAGAATGACAATAAGTTAATAATCATCAAAGCTACTGGTCCTACATATGAGAAGGATCTACCTATGTAATAAAATGAATGAAATTAACTCCTCAAATAGCACCAGAGAAAATAGATGAGTTTAAGTAAATATTATTCATAAGAAATGGAAATATTGTCTAAAATTGCCAATTCACATGCAATAAGTCTGAAGAGAAGCTGTATTTTTTTTACCTCTGAGTTTATGTCCTACATAAATGAAGAGCAAGATTGATTTTAGGGTGAATACAACCTGGCTTAAGGTCATAAATCATTTTCAAACATGGAACACAAGGAAGATAGTTGGTATAATTCCAGTGTTGACTACAAACCAGACACAGAAGTGCAAAACCTAATTCTGCTGCTATTTACTTAGGTGACCTTGATCAAACCAGTTCACATTTGTAGCTCTCAGGTTTTTCATATCTAAGTAAGAGAGATGGACTAGTGATATCTAGGCTTCTTTTAGGAACAAAATTTCTGTAATTGTTATAAGAATATTAGAAGCATCTGTTTACAAACCATTGATACAATTCATTCTGATCTATTCATTAATTCCAGTCCCTACAGATGAGTAGTGAAGGTTGGCTAGGTGATTTCCAATTACTCCATGTCCTTCATATCACATAATAGCAGTTCTCTAAAAAGATTCAATACACACTCATTTCAGAGTTTCAGACAAGCTTTTCTCCAATTACTGAGGCTCTGTGATAATACAATTGCCTTAGGAAGATTGGATACATGCCCTCTAATCTGTTCATTAAAAAGAAAATGACTAATTTACCGGAGTCTTTCTTCATAATAATTTATCAAAGATCCTACCTGTCATCAACTTGACCTTGTTCTAGAAGACGTTGCCCATCAATAATGATTGAATGCAAAATCTGCTGACGACTGAACATCTCGGCTTGGAACAACTATAATTTCAAAAGAGAAGAATATACTTTATAGTTCCTAATTTTAGCGATTAGTTCTCTGATGACTCTCCAAATATTCTGGGTTTCACAAGGATATAAAAAGTATAGCCAGTTAAAACAGAGTATGTGTGAAATCCTGCAGTGTAGGAATAATTTATCTGTAAATCATCAATTAAGATACGCTTGAAGATAAAATTTACCTTTTGGTTTACTAAATCCAAAGACTAAAAGTAGGTATATTTCCATTCTTTTTTTGCTGAAAAGCACAAAGTAAGGTAACTGAATGTATAATTTGTGTTCTGGTCCTTTTGAATTCACTGTTTTTTGTTTTAATTAACCAAATTATTTCACTAGTAAAACACTCAATAGTAAGGTCTTTCAAATTTTTTTTTTATTTTTAAACTTATTTATTTTTTAATGTATTTGGTACAGGGTCTCACTACGCAACTGGGACTCGGGTAGTGATCTTCCTGTTTTCAGCCTCCTCAGTGCTGGGATTACAAGTACAGACCACTACACCTGGACTCTGTGGCCAGCACAGCCCACCCTGGGGGCGGGGCTGGCATGGCATGTGGTGCCTGGGATGGAACTGCAGGCCCTGCACTTGTCTAAGCTTGCCTAAGCAGGCACTCCAGTCTGTGGAGCTATCTTGCCAGTCCTATTTTTATTAAAACAGCTCAATCACACATTTAAGTATCCAATTTAATGACATTTATTATATTTCAGATTTATACAAATAATATTTCAATCAACTTTATTTTATTTTACTTATTAAATGCATTTGGTTGTTACAGAGTCTCACTACACAGCTCAGACTCATAGTGATCCTCCTGTTTTCAGCCTCCCCAGTGCTGGGATTATAGGTGTACACCACTACGCCCAACTCTGTAGCTGGCTCAGCCCACCCTGGGGTTGGGGCTGGCGTGGCATCTGGTGCCAGGGATTGATCCTCAGTCCCTATGCTTGCCTAAGGTTCCCTAAGCGGGCACTTTAGTCTGCTGAGCTATCTCGCCAGCCCCTGCAATCAACTGTAGAATACTTACATCCCCAGAAAAAGAAACTCCATACTCATCAGCCATTATCCCCCACTTCCTCCCAACTTCTAGCTCTCAGTGACCCTCACGCTACATCCTGTTTCTATGCATTGCCTGTCATGGACATTTTATGGAATCCTGTCCTAGGTGGTCTTTTGTGGTCAATTTTTTCCCTTGACATAACGTTTTCAAGTCTTATTTATCTTATACTACACTTTGGCAGTTTATTCTTTTGGACTTCTCATAAGGCACATTTATTTATCTTTTCACTAGTTGATGGATATCACGGTTGCTTCCATTTTTTGTCTGTAATGAATAATGTCATTGTGAGCATACTTTTATACAAATTTTTGAGAGGACACATTTTCATTTCTCTTAAGAAAATACCTAGAAGTAGAACTACTGGATATTTAGAGTAGCTCCCTGTTTCATATTTTGAGGAACTGCCAAACTGTTTTCTAAAGTAGCTTCATCACTTAATATTCTCATTAGCTGCATAGGGGGTTCCCATCTCCTATACCCTCACCATTGCTGTCTTTCTCACTGCATTTCACTATTCTAATGTGTGTGTGAAATGGTATATCATTATAGTTTTGATCTATAACTTTCAGTTTGTCATTTGTCCATCTAGCAAAACTGGATTTAAAACTATCTTTCAAATGTTTAAATTCTGCATTGTTAAAATTTCAGCAACATGTTTTAAAGTTAATTTCATTCTTAAGTTCTGACATTTTTCTTTTGCTTAAGGTAAGTATTAGACCTCCGTGTTTACTTCATGAACATGTAGAGCAACCCGGCTATGCTCATATATAGCAAAATAGAGAAAAAGAGTTGGCAAATTAATTTACTTTTGTAGATTACATTTTCTATGTTTCCTGAGAAATAGTTATAATGTAGTTTGATCAAGAGATAGACTCGAAGCCTTGATATCTTCATTCCCTTGCATAAAATTAATATTTGCTTTTTTGTGGTCTAGAGATTGAACGTAGGCCTTTACCCTGGGGTGTATCCCTCCCTAGCCAGTATTTTAAAAATTTGAGAAAGGGTTTAAGTTACTAAGTTGCCCTGGTTGGGCTTGAATTTGTGATCCTTGGGCCTCAGCCTCCCAATTTGTTGTGATTATATGCATATTTCACCATGCCTGGCTAAAAGTTCATATATGAGTTTTTTGTTTGATTGTTTGTCTTTGTATTTTAGGACAGGGTCTACAGTGTCTCACTACATAGATCGGACTCATAGTGATTCTCCTGTTTTCAGCCTCCCAAGCTCTGGGATTACAGGCTTGTACCACCACGCCCAGTCTCAATCACTGTATCAGCGCACCTCGGGGGCAGGGCTGGCACAGCACGCTGGGGATCCAAGCCCAGCTGCCACACTCTGCCTAAGCAGGCACTTTAGTCCACTGAGCTATCTGGCCAGCCCTCATATATGCTTTTAAAAGAAAAAATAATTTCATTTATCAGAGACTTTTGATCAGAGCACAGTTACTGAAGCAATTAGCCTTGGCAATATTAATGTAGGCTACAATGCAATTCAAAATTTGTCTAGCCTCCTGCACTCCTTCTACCATTTCCTCTCCCCCAGGCCCTGGCAGTAAATAGCTTTCAATGACAACTCTGTCACCACACATTGCAAGGTATCGATGCCTCACACATGGCTACAACTAATGGTGGAGCAGAGAACTGGGCATAATTTTGTAATCAAGATATCAAAACATGAAGCTTAAGAAAGTTGAAATGATGCATTCATTTGAGCAGAAAAGGTACAGCATTTTGCATTCTCCTATGGCATTTCACAGCACCTCCCACAGACTCGCAACACTTTTGGGACCCTCAGAGCCACTGGCACAACTTACCTCATGCGCCCTCTGCTGTTCCAGGAGATGCTGGTAATTGCCCGAAATCTCTACTGCTAACTTTTGCTCTGTTTGCACCAGGAACTCCATCCATGTCTCACACTTTTCTAGGAAAGTCTGATGTTGTAGCAGAAATGACTGCAACTTGCTGACAGAATGAAGGGCAAGGGAAACAATTATTTGGCTCATTTGTTTGTATCTCTAGCATATATGACTAGATTAAAAGTCCACCAAGTCCAGTTCTCATGCAATAACCACAAGCTCTTAGGTGATGGCATTTTAGGTGGCCACATTAAAAAGAAAATTAGACAAATGTAAGTTTAAAATGTTGCATTTTGAAGTAACTAATAGTATATATCCCTTGAACTCAAATACTCAATTTTTTTTCTGCATTTGAGAAGTTACATCACGATTTACATTTTCCATTTCTAATTCAACTTTAATTTAAAATTATTGGAAAGATCTAGAATTTACAAATATACACAAATGACGAAACTTTACTCTGTGCTCCAAAGTTTAGGGTTAAAATGTTTTATTTTTATTAATTTTATTGAGAAACAAATAGCAATGAGACAATTTCAAACTGATTAATAGGACAGTTTCAATAATTAATACAATGCATATTGTTGTCTTCATAGTGGTTATTCATAGTACAAGACGCAGACATGATATCCTGTTCAAACACTATTAGTACAAATCTTCTCATTGAATTAAGAGAAAGCAGCTGTATATCTATCCTAACTATTTTGTGTACACAAATACAAAATGGTCCTTCATTTGTATCCCCTTTTCTTGTTTAGTTTTGTCAGAGATGGGTATTCCATTGCCATTTAAATATTGTAGGTGCCTGAATTCAGCAAAATAATCCAACATAGTCCAGTAGTCCATAATAGTAGTGGGTTATCCATAGGTCTGTCAGTATCAGAAGTTGCTGACTTGAGCCTTTTATAGCTCAGTATATTAATATAGCTTTACTTTTCATAAGGGTTAAAACTTAATGGCCATTGTCATAGGATTAAAAAAGAACTTAGAGGCAATTAAGGCTGCTACATTTGTGTAGCCCTGTAATCTCACCTATTTAGGAGGATGAGGCAGAAAGATTGAAAGTTTGAAGGTAGCCTGGGTAACTTACCTTGTCTCGATATAAAATTTGTGGAAAGGGCCAGGGATAGATTGGTGTTGGCATGCTTGCCAACAATGCCCTGGTTCAGTCTACATTACCTATCTCTCCCTCAAAAAAAAAAAGAGGCAGTAAGCCACAAGAACTTCCCCTTCATAAAGGGGAAGTTAAGGCATTATAAAGAATCTTCATGCAGGGCCAGTGAGGTAGCTCAGAGGATTAAAGGGCTTGTGTAGGCAAGCTTAGGCAAGTTTAGCCAAGCATAGGGACCGCGGTTCCATTCCTGGCATCACATGCCATGCCAGCCCTGCCCCCAGGGTGGGCTGAACCAGGAACAGATTCCAAGCATGTTGATGCATGCCTGTAATCCCAGAGCTGGGGAACTTGAAAACAGGAGGATCCCTATGACTCTGAGCTGTATAGTGAGACCCTGTAACGGCCAAATACATGAAGAAGGAGAAGGGGGAGGAGGAGGAGGAGGAGGAGGAGGA
>NW_004524822.1:2199690-2202199 GCF_000260255.1 Octodon degus
GAAGAGGAAGAAGAAGAAGAAGAAGAAGAAGAAGAAGAAGAAGAAGAAGAAGAAGAAGAAGAAGAAGAAGAAGAAGAAGAAGAAGAAGAAGAAGAATGTTCACACAGCTTCCAGCTCTCTGGCCTTGACCAGCTTTGAAGCAACCAGCAGCACTCACCTGGCAACCAAGCCTGTTCCCCCTTAATCTTGGCCTTCCTGGATGCCAGAACCACAAGAACATAAGCTTGTCACTCAATCACTGATATTTTGTTATTGCAGCAGAAAACAAAAGAAGATAATTGGAGGGACCAAAGCATCTCTTGCTTACCTGAATCGTTCTGTAGTCTGAGAGGAGGTGAGAGACCAGAGACAGTTCAGATTCTGCATCCTTTTGATTTCCTTGTCATTCAGGGGCAACCTGTAGCCAAGCTCATTGAGACGGTCTACATCTGGAGCCATGCTGCTGAATTTTAGCATCTGTCCCTGTAGGTGAGATTGAAGAGTAAGTTCATGGACACCATGGTCAGAAAAGATGGAGGTTTTTTAAATCTGCACAGTGAATTTCCAATTACAGGAAGACGCTAGTCTTTGACCTGATGTGTGCTTTGAGGCCACTTGCAATCTCTAAAGGTGAAGCTAGAGAAAAACTATCTTCTTCTCAGTTTGGATTGCTGTAGGGACTAAAGCTACACAGTGATTGCCTATCACTGGATATTAGTGGATCACATGTATTATCTCATTTATGTGATTTACTTACTAGCCGTAATTCTCACTTGAATTAATAAGCAATAAAAACTATGCTAATGAATGAAAAAGGCTTCATTTAGATTATTCATTCTAATATGCTCTGTTATTCAATAATAATAGTGATAACAGGGTTGCTAACATTTATTGAGCTCTTATCATGAATTAAAATTGTTACATAACAACACACAATAAATTTTGTGAAAACAGCATATATGTTCATTGATAGAAGAATAGAGCAAATGGCATATGTACACACTGGAGTACTGCTCACACATAAAGAATAAACTTGAGTCATGGGCAGGGAAGTGGATGTGCCCAGAGACCCGAACGTGAAGTGAAATAAATCAGACACAGAAAGTTCAACATTGCATGTCTTTTTTCTTCTACAAGAAACCCAAAGTATAAATAATTTAAAAAACAAAATAGAAGACAGATGATACGAAACTTGGAGATCGATCTTTTATAGATGGGAAGGGTTCTAAAGGTGAAAGGAAAGGGGGGGGACGGGGAGGACAAAAGGATGACCGTGTGAGAGAGCACACACCAACTCAGCGCCAAGGAGGCATCTATTGTGTGTTACAAACACGCACTAATAAAAATCGTTACACTACTTTACAAGCAATAACTCCTTTTATCCTCTAAGCAATCCCATGTGGGGAGCAGCACTCTTATTCCCTCTTTACAGATGGGGAAAAGGAGGGCCTGAATCTAAGTAAACTGCTCAAAGCCATCCAGCAATAAATGGTAAAGCTAGGTAACGTTTCTGGGCTTGCGCTAGATGAAATAAAATTTCACCTAAGTTTAAAATGACCTCAGATTTCCATTAGTGAGAGCGTCAGTCTTAGATCCCTGATCCAAACCCATGCTGGTAAATCTCAACAAAGAAATGCAGTCTGTGCTTTTAAACCTTTCCTCCCTTCAAATGCCGGGGAAACTGCCCATTCTGGGTCTCCAACAGGCCTTCTTATCTCTAGGCAGAGATCGGCTATGACAAAGGGAAAATGTAAGGGCACCTTTAGCTGTGCCATAAAGGTGTGTTCTAAATTTGCCTGCACTGTGGAAAGTCTTGTGATGCCTGAAGAAGACGAATCTTCTCAACCTGGGTGTTGTGGTGCACAGCTGTAATCTGGCACTCTGAGGCAGGAGGACCATAAGGACAAGCCCGGCAGGGCAACTTAGCAATTTCATGAGACCCTGTCTCACAGTAAGAAATTTCAAAAGGGATGGGGTGATTGAGAAGCCCTTGGGTTCGATTCTCTGTACACAAAACAGAACAAATCACTTCATTACTGAACTCAAAGGCATAACAGACAGCAGAATTTCTGCAAGTAGACATCAACAGTAAACAACACCGATCCTATTCTTGTGTTTGTCCTCCTGTGCACAGAGGGGGTAGGACACTATCCTGATTGTGAAAAGCACAATAGAAATCAGCTACTTACAAGAACAGACCTGAATGCTATGCTAAAGGGCAGAAGGAATAGATGGAAACCATCTCCAGAAAGCCAGACACTAAACAGTCAGCAAAGGCTTTCTTAAAAGGTCAACGCTAGGGCCAGCGAGATAGCTCAGTGGACTAAGCACCTGCTTTGGCAAGCTCAGGGACCCCTGGTCCTGCATGCTGCACCAGCCCCACCCACAAGGTGGACTGAGCCAATGACCAAGTCTGGGCCTGGTGGCACACACCTACAATCCCAGAGCTTGGGAGGCTGTAAACAGGAGGATCACTACGAGTCCACATAATGAGACCCTGTACTAAATACATAAATGAAAAAAGAAGAAG
>NW_004524822.1:2202299-2222720 GCF_000260255.1 Octodon degus
AAGAAGAAGAAGAAGAAGAAGAAGAAGAAGAAGAAGAAGAAGAAGAAGAAGAAGAAGAAGAAGAAGAAGAAGAAGAAGAAGAAGAAGAAGAAGAAGAAAATGAAAGAGCAACATTAAACAAAACAATCAGGAATTTTTTTCTTCTTTGGGATGGAAAGAATTGGTAGGCACAAGAACTCAGAAAGAAGGGGTCTGGGGAGATAGCTCAGTGGAATAAGTGCTTGCCTGGAAAGTTCAAGGTCCTGAGCTCATGCAGAAAGGAAAAATAAGCACCCAGACACTGGGCAGTTGTGTGATTGCCAAGGGACAAGAGGGTGGAGAGATGGACTGCAAAGGAAAGAGGAAATCACGAGGGAAGCCAAAGAAAAGTTCTGCGGGAATTTCTTGGTTCCACTGGTGTTTATCTTAAGAACAGTGGGAAGTCACAGGGGTTTTAACCAGGTAGATAATATGATAACACCTGTGATATTGTTTTCTACATTACTGAATATTTCAAATTGTTAGTAATTGAGTAAAACCTTTCATTTCTCTTTTTAAAAATTATCAAATACTGCTAATTGTCATTTCATGATTAGGCACTGTTTAAGGGTACACTGTGCTTTTTTGTTTGCTACTTGTTTCTTGGCAGCCCCGAAACTTGAATCCAGGGCCTTTCTAGTGAACAACATCCCCGAGCTTTTTAAAATTGTTTATTCTGAGATGAGGTTCAGGTTGCACAGACTAGGCTTGGATTTATGATCCTTCTGCATCAACCTGTCAGAATGTTGAGATTACAGGCACATGCCTGCATTCTGCCAAGCTCAGTGTGATGTTTTGGAATATGTGAAATGTTTTTATGTTTTTTTTTAGAAAAGTATTTATTTATTTACTTACTTGCTTACTTATTTACTTGGTATAGGGTCTTGCTACATAGCTTGGACTTTTAGTGATCCTCCTGTATCAGCCTCGCCAACTCTGGGATTACAGGTGTGCACCATTACGCCCAGTTCCGGGACCAGCACAGCATGCAGTGCCAGGGAATTGAACCCAGGTCCTTGCACTTGCCAGGCAAGCACTTAGACTGCCAAGCTATCTTCCCAGTCAGAATATGTGAAATGTTTAAATCAAAGTAATTAAATAAAACTTTAAAGAAGTAACTCATCCTAACTGAGCCAGCAGGAGAGTAGGTGAGTGGGGGGAAGGTTGTAAGACCTGCAGGAGGTTGTGTTGTCCAGGAAGATGGGATCACGAAGGTGGAAGAACCAAGAAGATGCTGTTAGCGACAGTTGGGAGGTGCAGGAGGTATTAGGGAAGTGATGGATGGCCAGTAGAAGGGACGGGAAGTGGAAAGAAGAGAGAGGTGGTTTCTAGAACTGGCCCTGGCTGGACTAACACTGAGCACAGTGTGTACTCCTCCAAGGAAGGAAGGTGGGCAGAGATGCTGAAGAGTTTCCTTGGAAATTCTAAAATAAGCAGGCCCACACTGGTTCTAAGTCGTGCTTATGACTTTGAGGACAGGAGTAGGAGATCTGGGACGGTCATGCAAGCATACGTACTTTAAGTTCTTCCATCCTTTCCTGGATGGTGGAGAGATCAGATGAGTGGGCAGGGTCTTGGCCTTGGAGCACCTCCTCAGCTTCCATAATCCAGGCCTCCAGAGCTTCCAGGCTCTTGGCAAAGGTTTCATAGTCAACAACACCAGCCTTTAACCACAAAACACCGTCACTGTTTTAGTGAAATCAGTTGGTATATTAATGCAACCTAATGAAATGGCAAATATATGTTGAAACTACTTTCCACATTCTTATATCAAATTGCCATTCCAGAGAGAAGCTGTTTTAAAATAATAAGCCCCATGATATAAAATTTCACTTCATTTATGTAAGTTTTCTAAAAAGTAGACTTATTTTTATATACCATTTGTCAACAATGAACGTGATTATTTAAATACATCATGAATTACATCTTAAATAATTCAGATTTTTGCAAAACCCAAGTAAATATTAATGTTAATGGCACTTAGTGTTAGTTAGTTGGACATACCAAGGAAGCAGGCATGGTTCGGGGGTTTATCTCTCAGAAAGATCTTAAAATTATACTACAGAGAACAGTGAAAAGCCCTTGTTATCTTCACTTGTTTCCATTGGACCTTCCAAGTTTGCCTTGGTCTTGGTGGAGCCATTGCTCCACTAAAGAAAATTGCATTTCCTATGTTTATGCCCAGACACTGCATGAAACACCCAGCTTGAAACACACACTGAACATGAACTCTGTACCTGTAATGCAGTCTGCTGTTTGCAAAGCGCTTGCTCCAGGGTACACAAGTGCTGGCTCAGGGAGAGCTGATCAGACTGAATGGCCTCGGCTGCTGAGGCATCCACTTGCTGCTTGAGTTGTTCTCCCAGCTCATGGAGAATGAAAAGGGAATCTTTGATGGTCCCAAGTCCTTTGAGGAGGTCCTGGAAGAAATGGACACAAACAGCCATGCACCTTGAAGTGATCAATGCAGTGTGCTGTTCAGTACAATCTGCAACAAGCAAAGGGCAGTTCACCTAGGCACAGTGACTCCCATTTGTTTTATTGCTATGCTAAACACCTTCTACTTGCATGAGAGTGATCAAAAATTGAATGCAATTTTTAAAAATAGTCCCTACATATATCAACATTTTATATGTACATCATACATCCACAAAATGCACACTTATTGCATATAGATAGTACATATAACCACACATGCAAATACTGTGTGTACTCTTCTGATAATAAAACCAGCATAGCTTGCTCATGGGGGAAATGGTAGAGAGGAGAGGGCCTATACTTTCAGAACGACTACCAGAGAGACAAGGGATTCCTTCAATCTTGACATTGGCAGGAAACAAAGAGTCTTTCGAATGAAAATGGCAGCTATTGTAAGGACAAACTATGTACATACACATACACAGAGGGAGAGGGAGAAGGAAAGGGAGAAAGAGAAAGAGAGAGACAGACAGACAGACAGAGAGAGAGAGAGACATGCACACACATGCAAAGCAAAACTCAAATCTTATTTTGTATTGTAAATGTTCCTCTTTCGTGTTAGATTTATTACTCAGATTGAAGATATTAGGAGACATTAAACTTTTACTTACATAGATCTTATAACTTGCCTAATCCTAATAAATGGAGTTGAGAAAGTTTATAAGATGATTTTTGTAACAAGTTCATTGAAATAAAGACAAATAAGGATAAACAGTAAGAGCCATGTAATGCATGAAATAAGAGCAGAGCCTTTTTTGAAAACCTTAAGTAGCTTACTGGCAGCTACAGTGAAAAAGAGAATTACTTAAAAGCTATTAAAAAGAAGTATAGCAATAAATCAAGACAAGAAAGACTTCTTTATACCACCAAATTCCTAGACAAAGCTATTGTAGATGTTTACATAGGAGATAACAAATCTAAGTGGATGAAAACTTTAACAGTAAAGGTATAATTTGATACCTCATGAGATCATTTCTTCTATAGCCATCTCGGTAAAAACGGATAACCTAAGTCTGTCTCCTGGATTATATTCCATTAGTAAAAGTGAGAAAAATGAAATAATGGGAGGGGAACCCATACATCTTCAGCATGTCCAACTGGGTTCTGCAATCCTAGAAGATTTCTTAACATAAGACAATAACTTTTGGATAACTGTCACAGGGTGAGACATATCCACGCGCATACACATTAGCATGAGCCCTGCTAAGCTCGTGAAGTCTGGGCATGGCACGCTGGGGAAACAGGGTAGTCCCTGCACGTACATTGCAATCTTGAATCCACGTAGCGACCTCACTGTCGGCGATGTCCTTGTCAGCAGCTACCTTCAGCAGCTCGCTGGTGCGTTCCTCCTGCTGCTGAATGGTGGCAGCACACTGACCGGAGTAATCCTTGTATCGCTGCCAAAGCTGAAGGAGGGCCTTGCTCCAGTGCAGCTGCTCGGCAATCTCTTCCAGCAAGTTATTCCATCTGAGGAGAAGCGCCAACATGCGTGGGCAGACCGTCAGCCCTCACCAAACACTGTTATTCTCTATTTTCTTTGTCATGATCCAGGTTCATGTGAACATGGAAACAACGCAGGGATGATTCCTTTCTATTTAACATGATTCAAAGTAACATGTCACTCACTGTTCTATGTCAAAGGTGAGTGATCTTTTGGAATATACCAGTTTTAATTATTTCCAAACATCTCCACTCTGTATTTGCTATCATACTCATTTTATGAAAATGAAAATATTTTTAAAGTAGAATGTGAAGAGCGTAAATTTGAAATGTCAGCAATAATGTTGGGATATAGATCATGTGTAAAGTGAGTCTACTCCATACCTCATATTGACGTCTTTCAATGTATTGGTGAGGGTTTCCGTCACAGGTGGGTGACACTCTTTTAGTAGTTGGTTGGTGACAGCGCCAAATTTCTCTAAGCTCCTTTCTTGTTTTTCTAAATCATCATGAAGATTCTGCCCAAAGGAAAAAAAAAAAAAAAGTCTCACAGATGACATGACAGCATCTAAATCCCGATAAGCACATTTCAAAGAACTGACCATGTTATACACATGCATGACTTAGCTCTACTGCTACATGAGCTTTATTTAGTCATGTTTCCCTTTTAAATAATTTTGTGGCTCTGATAAGAGAGGCTCTGGATTTAAATGTCTTTGTACTGGCATCTCCAATTTTCCTGCAAGTGACCACAGCGTGCATCCTTCTCCAGTATCCGGTAGGCAATGTGGTCATGGCACGAGCACCACCTGGCACTGCGGTTGCTACTGATACTCTCACAGCAGAACACCAGGACACCATGGACACTGGTGCAGTGGCTCCCCCAAAGCCTCCTGGTAACTGAGATTGTAAGTCGTAGTCTTCCTGAGTACCATCTCTATGTTCTGTCTTTGAGTGTTCTTGGCAAAAAAATTCTTTTAATTCCCTGCATTTTTAATTGACAAAAATAACTGCATGTTCAAGGAGTACAGATTATCTTTGGATACATATCTACATTATAGGGTGATTAAGTTAAGCTGATTAACATATACATCACTTTGTGTACTTTTTAGTATTGTCCAAAAACATGGAAATCACAGAAAATGGGAATGGAATGGGAGAAACCTAGAATCTGGGAGAGGGAAGAAGAAAAGCTCGCGGTCTCAGCTGGATCGGAGGAGCCACCTGTGGTGAGCTATGGCACAGAATGTGACTATAATTAATGATAATGCACTGTGTATTTCAAAATTGCTCGAAGCAAAGTGTCTGTCTAAGGAAGGTTTGGTGGAATTTTCCACCAAAGACCAGGAAGGAACAAGGAGATGTTTTCCTGGAAATGCTGCCCAAATGGCAGGCTTGAGTTCTTAGTAGAACACCCCAGGCAAACTGGGCTCCAGACTCTAGTGCCATTTAACATCAATATCTGATTGCCCTTAAATCAAAATATTCAAAGGAAGTGCCCTTCATCTTTCACCTCTTTAGACAACTTAACATATAGAATGTGTTAAATTATAAAAGGCTTCTAATATCCTCAAAGTTACAAAGTTTGTTTTTATACATATTGTGCTCAAAATTCAAAGGGTTTGAATGCTGCTCGGTCTCTGCAACAACTGTTCAAATCCTCCCTACCTCACCCCCGAAGAGACTATTCCTTCAGAACGAATAGGCAGGAGGTTGGCAACACATCAGTTCAGAGAGCCAAGTCAGGGAGCTAGGCTGCCAGGACCAGAGGTGCATGCTGGGCCCACGGGGGCAACCTGTCCCTCAAGGGCAGGCCCTGCCCAGCCCAGGGCTTGTGTCATCAGTCAAGAGGAAGGGGCAGTGGCGAGTGACTGTGGCCCAGCACACAGGTGTGCGGGGGAAGTGAGGGCAGCGGAGATTTGCAGACAGTGCCTGAGATAAGAGCTTGTGCCACGGCTTGGAGAACGAGCAGCAGTGAATTCTAGACCCGGGGAGCAAAGAAGCACAAGACAGCAAGCAGTGAGTGGCGGGAAGGAGGGACGTGGACACGCTGGACAGCCTGCGGCTGTGGCACTGAAGAAAGTCACAACTTAACACTGCACACATTTACCACTTTGGCTATTTTTCTCTTTGTTTTCTTTTAAATCCCTTAGAAAGTGTTTGGAAAGGCAGGATAAAAAGAGAAAGGGGAGACATAAAAGGTAGTGATAACGGATGAAGGAAGTTGGTTTGGCATAAAATCATTTTATTCAGTATTGCTGATGCTGGTGGTTATTATCTAAGAGGAAGTTTAAAATTTAATTTGCTAATATAGTCACTCATCCAGAACTTGGTACCCACAGGTATATCTGATTAAGTCACAATAAAGCAGGTACAATTGAAAGATTTTTTTAAAACATTAAATGTCAACAGCATACTGGGAAGCTTTACTAATGAGTAGATCCTCTCAATTAAAAATAATGTTAAAGATGCTTTAAATTCATGCCTTACCTGAAGATTGTCTACCTGAACCTGCACAGCTTCTAAGGAGCCAGTCAGCAGCCGGAATCGGGACAAGGCATATCGGGCCTCCATGAGGTAAGTATTCATCTCGTCAAAGGCCACTTTGTGACAACCCCACTGATCAAGCACCGACTTCAACAGTATCTTCAGCTGCCCAGCCTTTTGGAAAAGAGGAACACTTGTAATTATGTAATGCTTAAAGTGATACAATCTATACCCCCTTGATTGAAGATATTAACATCTAAAAACATCAGGGTTTCAGGCATTATTAAAAAACTGGAAAGATGTGTGAAAGGTAAATTGAGCGACTTTGAAATCTATGCCTTTCAAACTATTGAACACTCAGCCTAAATATCAATGTTAAAAGATGATTAATAAACACATGGATTTTAAAGTGGGAGGAAGTAATTGCATTACATAAAGCTATTTAAGAAATATATTTAGTATTTTTAATGCATTAAATCATCGAATCTTGGGGGTAACTACCCACTCGGCCCCCCCTCCTGTTCCTCTCTCAGGACAGGAGCTTTCTTTCTCTCAATAAGTATATTCTGCTCATAAAAATAAATAAATAAATAAATAATCGAATCTTTTTTTTTTTATTGGTGAAACCAGAGATTGAACTCAGATCCTTGCGTTTGCCAGTGAAGTGCTTATCGTACTGAGCCATCTCCCCAGCCCCAACAGAGTGGGAACTCAAACCTGTGAAGTCGCACTATAGAGCCTAATGTGTAAACCGCTACGCTATCTCTCCAGCCAAATCATCGAATCTTGATAATAATCTTATTATATGGGAATAATCATTATCTTTATCTTATAGATGAGAAAACTGAGGTGCTCAGAGGTATTGAAAATTACCTAATATCATATAGTTAGAAAAGAACAATGTTTAAATTAGGGACATCAGGGGTCAGGGAGATAGTTTAGTAGAATAAGAGCTTGCCTGGCAAGCACAAGGGCCTGAGTTAATCCCCAGTTCTGTCAAAAAATAAAAATTAAAAAAAAAAATTAAGGTTATCATTTCCCAAGAAATGATATCTGTACACACACACACACACACACACACACACACACACACACTCACACACCCTCAAATGAGTATCTCAAGGCAAAACATATAAAATGATTTTCTATATGTATTTGTTTTGGCCTGTATCAATTAATAAGATGGCTCCTTGGGACTTCCTGGATGTGAACACTAATCTAAATCTAAGGCTCTAAGCACACAGAGTAGGTAGGGCCATGATCAAGGAAAGAGATCATTTAAATTAATTCGCCTTTGCTTTCTCTGCTTTTCTTTTCTGCATACAGGGAAACTGCCACAACCCATCCAAGTACTATCTGATGGGCCAAAGGTGCTGCGCCAGCTATGAGGCAATGCCCATGGGTGCAGCCAGGTGCCAGCCCTATCTGAGGAAGCTCCAAAGCAGGCAGGAGGGCAAGTACAAAAGATCAAGAGGAACTTTCTCGGTTTCCACTTTACACTAGTTTGTTTTTTCCATGAGGCAACATTTCCATGAAAGAACTATGAGATACTTCCATGGCCAATTATTTTCAGACATTTGCACTGAATTACAAAAATGTATATAGTAAAACAGATTTAAAGTCAGGTTCAAGATAAGGTAGACACAGTAGAAAGCTGAGTCTGGAGATGGGCACAAGGAAACGTCTACCATCTCCTGTTTCTACGTAGTGTTCAGGAGAAAGAACACGGGTGGAGAAAGATGTTGAGAATTGTCCAGGCCTAGATAGTGTCAACAGCTACGGGAGTGAGTGAGTAAACTCAGGAGAAGCATGAGAAGACACTTCTTTTTTAAAAAAGGTAAATGAAATGGGTTTTAGGGCACAAAGAGGTGATAGACAGATTTGGCAACTGATTACAAAGTCAAGCTAACACTCGCAGAGTGGACAAGAGCTAGCCGAGGCTCTGCGCGCTGCGTTACCATGTGCTCCAGGCTGGCCCAGGCCTGGCTGAGCTCCTGCAGTGTGCTCATGACCGTGCCACACACTTCTTCTTTCTTGTTCTGAATCAGAGCAAGCCCGTTCTGCTCAATTTTCTCTACTTCTTTTTCTTTCGCTTTAATCAAATCTTCAAGATCCTGAAAGATTTTAAAAAATAATAATTTAAAATTGTTCTATTACGGAACCTTAAAATCGAGCTATGATAGTTTTGGGGACTAAAAACCTGTTGCAAACCAAAATAATCTCCATTCTCAAAAAGGGTCTCCACATAATAGTATGTTTTCCTATATTTGAATGTAAAAAAAAATAAGGCTTTTACTAATCAGTTGGGGAATTGCTGTACCTTTAAAAATGTTGAATCTGATTACTTACCAGAAAAAAAATACCATCATATAATTTTTTTTTCTAAAAAGTTACAAGGAAATATGTCAGAATTGGTAAAATTATTATTATTATTATTATTATTATTATTTTGGCAGAACCGAGATTGAACTCAGGCCTTTGTGCTTGCCAGCGAAGCACTTATTCCACTGAGCCATCTCCCCAGCCTGGTAAAATTATTTAAAAAGTCATATTGCCATTTGGTATTTCAAAAGTTACACAGCCTATCTGCTTGGAAGACGTCCAGCAGCGCAGTGTTTGAGGTCCAGAAATGTTTGATCCTATTGTGTTGTTCTGGTAAGTGAAAAATGTTGACTCGGACTCAGTTTCTTCAGCTGGCAAAGCAGAAGTTTGAGAAAGCATTTCCATTATCTTGCCTTTCTTTTGAAATACTATGATCACACATGATTTTGAAAGTTTAGAAGCTTTTTCTGGACTCAAATCTTCATTTTCTCCAGGAGGTTCATTTATAACTATCAGATAAAATGTTCAAGAAAGAAAAATACAATGAGAAAAAGGTCCCCCATACAACAGTCACAATCCAACATATATATTTAATGCCATCTTAAAATACGAAGTTCCGGGGGCCGGGGAGATGGCTCAAAAGAATAAGTGCTTGCCTGACAAGTGCAAGGGCCTGAATTCAATCCCCAGTTCCACAAAAACAAATAAGCAAACAAAAAGAAGTTCCATAAAGCTGGCTCAGACAAACATTAACATTTAATAGATAAATACACTGGAAGATCAGGTCATCCAAACTGGCTGAGGTCACAGACCTGGTGAGGCCCAGGGGGGCAGCCAACCTAAGCTCTTTGAACCTCCTGACTCCTAGGCCCAGTGCGGGAGGTGAGCTGCTGGACCTAAGCTAGGAGAAGCATGAATCCCATGCCTAGTGCTGACGGAGCCAGGCAGTGAGCTACGGTTATGCTCCTAGATTCAGAGGCACACTTCTGGAGGGAAAAGTGCACTTGCAGGTCCTGGAGGTTAGAGGAGAGGAAAATCTCAAAATACTTTTCTGTTCAGATGAAGTCTCAGCTACATAAAAATGACTTGCAGCCCTTCTCGTGTTCCATATATGCGGGTAATAATATTGGTAGCTGGTGATACGGTTGGTGTGAACGCTGAGTCCTGTATCTACTAGGCTAATCACAAGCTGTGTGCCTCCTCGTGCCCTTCATCACCTCTTCTGTTTACGCGTCCGTTGTGCTCACTCCCTCATTTAGAAAATAAGGACAATAAGCTATTTTCTGCTTACCAAGAGATACAAAATTAAGTCAGTGTATATTCAATTGTCTTTTGATCTGTCAAAAACTAACCAAATATAAGACATGATATGAAGCCACTTGTTTGCCATACTTATATTTCACTTAGCAGTTTGCCATATTTATATTTCACTATAAATAATAAAGAATGTATCTTTTTTTCTTCAACAACTACTAAGCTATTTTTGTCTTGATGCAGTTAATCAGAAATTCAGGCACTTAGTAGCTTAAATAGATCACTTTTGTTTTCGTTATTATTATTCTTTCATTTCTAGTTTATAATTCGGTCAATATTATGACTGCATTGATAAATACTAGAGACAGAATCTAGTTATTACTGGGATTGCAGGTCCTTTATGTAGTGAAGAAAATATAATTAATTTAATTTTTGCAAGCTTTCTCTTTATTACTATAAAAAGCCATACAACATAACTGTGATTTATATTTGACAAATAATATATTAGGTACTTATTGAGATTTTGATACATAGATGTAAATAATCCTGTCAGTATGATACTAAAATTTACCTCTTATAAATTAATTTTATACTCATTTATCCATAAGCATTGACTATTTTCAGTGACAAATATTAAAGATGTGATACTCTGGTTAGAAACACATCTCAGTAAAAATGCCCTATAGTGTATGTGGGCATAAGAGCAAAATCCAAGAAGGAAACCTTTCCCTTCAATAATAATGAAAAGATTATTCCACTTCTGATCAATGAAGGGAAAGGCCAGAACTAATGTTTTTGTTACAATAAATCATTCTCAACTTGGTTTAACTCATAAATATCACTTTTTATGTTGCTTTAAATTAATAAATCATCTCTAAAAGACCGGACAAATATTCAGGAATTTTTAAACAAAATGCAGCCTGAATCCAGTCACTGATTTAAGTGTGTTGGCTTGAATTTTATACTTTGGTCCAAAAGAATAAGTTCTCAAAAATGACAATAAATTTTATCAAGGTTTGTGGCAATGCCAAATAGAACCCGCCAGTTAGGCCCCTGTAATTTATGTGTGATATTTCAAAATGGCAGTGTGGTAACTTTCTTTGCACGATCTTGTTTCACAGAAGTGACTTTTCATTTGAAGCCATAAAATGGTATTAACAGGGACATCTTTAAACCACAGTGTAGGCTTTCTCTCCCAGCAGTGCCCGAACTGACGCTGGGAGACTGAAACTTAGGTCTTGGGAGTAGCCTAAGTTGGCCAGGCTTCCGTAATATTTTCCAGATTCTAATGCATCTCTAATACACAGAAGACATACACAGGAAAAGAAACAAAGGGAAAGTGGTGGGGAAAGTACATTAAAGAAAATGAAAAAAAAATAGGAAGAGAAAAAAGAAAATGGGAAGGAAAAGGAAAAAAGGAGAAGTTACACTATGGTAGTATTTCAGTCTGCCAACAGTCAAGCCATCCCAAGAGTGAATCAGCAAAACACTAACCTTGTTAATACTAAAAACTGCTCTCTAAAATCAGTAGAAATCTTTAGCTCAAAACTGAACAGGAATAGGCATGCAAAATGGATCAAACAATTAAGCATAGCTATTCCTTTCAATAAATAGAAATTAGTAGTATAATTATCCTATCTTTCTTTCTCTCTTTTTTTCTCCTTTCACCCATCCTAGCTGTTCTTTCTCTCTTTTGAGCAGATTCTTTCCCCTTTACAACATCTATTTTACCATTTGGATTTTATTTACTCTTCAGTTTCTCACACTAGGAAGACAATATGATGATGTTTCAACATGCAGGACTGATTTACTCACTTATTAGTATGGTCTCTAGTTGCATCCCTTGGCCTATAAAAGTCTCATGCTTATCTTTTCTTATGCATTTAGTACAGGTGATACAGCATTTAGTACAGGGTGTTCAGACTCTCACTACATAGATCAGACTTGCAGTGATTCTCCTGTTTTCAGCCTCTCAAGAACTGGGATTACAGGTGTGTGCCCTCATGCCCAGTCTCAATCGCTGTCTCAGCATGCCCCGGGGGTGGGGCCAGCATGGCATGCTGGGAATCTAACCTCGGCCACTGTGCTCTGACTAAGCTTTAGTCCACTGAGCTATCAGGCCGGCCCCTTTATCTTTTTTTATTGTTGAGTAATACTCCATTGTATAAAATATCATTTTTTATCTAATAATATGAACAACTACTTAGAAGATAACAATAGGCAACATAAAAATCATTGTTAATTTCTTATCATCTTGTTTTGAAATTCTGTATTTTTAAATTTTATTTATTTATTTATTTATTTATTTATTTTTGCGGTACTGGGGATTGAATTCAGGACCCTGTGCTTTCCAGGTAGGCACTTATTCTACTGAGCTATCTCCCCGGTCCCTTTTTATTCTCTTTAAAATAAAAAAAAAAAAAAAATGAAAAAAAAACTCAACAGAAGACATGACTTTTCATCCTTAAGAACAAAATTTTTGAAATTCTGGCTTATTTGTAGATGTTAGGATTTATGGCCTAAACTCAAACTATGACTGGTCCTTGGCAAACTGGAAGTGTAGTGAGATCGGCTGGTGTACATTTCTGGTCTTTAGGCTTTTTTATGTGCCCATCTTCTGATGTAAAGCATTTTAAAAATGATTACTGCTAGGAGTGTTGGCACATGCCTGTCATCCCAGCCCTTCGAGGGCTGAAGCAGGAGGATTTCCGCGAGTTTCAAGCTACACTGGAAGACACAGCGAGTTCAAGGCCAGCCTGAACTACATAGTGTGAGGGGAACGTGATAACCACTACACTACGGGAACAGCCTTGAACTACATAGTGAGACCTGCCTCCCCCCCACAAAAAAAGAAAGATTATTTAAAAATTCTTTTCTATTGGATGCTCTTCTTTGCCATTTTTATGCCTTTGGAGCATGTTACAAGTCTTTTTGCCAGTCCTTATGTCTCTGACTGAGTGCTTAAATAGATGCTGTCTCATTAAATGTGTCCCAAATCGATATAGAAAATTATATATACCAAATTGGTATAGAAAATATACTGATTGGAGAAATTTTTACTCAAGTCCTTTCTTTCTGAACTCTAAAACAGAAAAACAAGATTTAGGGGAAGGGGCATTTGTAGGATGCAAGATAAATGAAGTCATAGCTAATCTGCAGCCTAGTGAAAAGTACTGCATTATTTTAAAATCCTTTGGATTGCAGCATTAACAGGAAGAGCTCACACTGTATGTACAGATGTGTGAGGAAATTACGTGTAGCTAGGTCCCTGGAAGACATTAGGAAAGCAGTCTCTGCACCTGAGCCCTCGGTCCTCGACTAGAGGGGGCTGAGGCTCCCTGAGCTCCTCCCTGGGACAGAGCAGGAGGGAACGCTGTTGCCCATGAAGTGTTTACTCCAGAGCAGAACTGGGATCCAAGCAAGCCTCTGGAGCTCTCCACTCACGGGAAGCACAAAGCAGAGAAGTGACGCCGTAAGGGAGGAACCTGGGCTGGCTAGTGCTGGGCGTGAGATCAGCCTGGTTTCTGCAATCAGTAGTTGTATCAGAAAATATTACGGAGACTTAAGAATTCTTACAAGTAAATATGGTACACAGACACTGTAATTTTATTTTGAATTAAAAAAAATTTAAAATATTCAGGAAATGTGATTATAACTTAAATATGAAATAATATCAAGAAACCATTATTATTTTTGTAGTACTATTATGGTTGTACAATAAAATATGTTTAAAAGATGTGTATTATAGTTTTTAGTGACAAAATGACATAATCTCTGGGATGCACTATGACACCCTTAAGGAAAAAAAAAAAGAATTCAGTTGGATATATCCAAAATCATACAGTTTTAGATCTAGTAATTGGTATGTAAGACTTACTACATTTCTCTCTACTTATGAGATTGTTTGAAAACTTGCATCATTAAAAAATTTTAAAGACAGCCAAACTGAGTGGTGCGTGCCTGGCATCCTGGTACTTCAGACGCTGAAGCAGAAGGATCACCCCAAGTTGGAGGCCAGCCTGAGTACATAGTAAATTCAAGGCCAGCCTGAATTATACGGTGAGACTGTGTCTCAAAAAATAAATACATTGTAGCAGGACAGTCCTATGACATTTTTTTCTTGTCTCTTGTTTTCTTTTTTACCTTTTTATTAAAACAAATATTTACTTGTGAGAGAGTATAGCAGTAATTGATATGACATTAGAAGCAGTACGTATTTAGAAGACCAGAATGACAGGCATTCCAAGCATGACCCTAGTAATACACATTGCTATCCTTGGTGCAGTTGCTTAGTTCACAGGTATCAGCACATATAGTCAGTCAGGGTGAGAATCCTACCAATTAACTGCTAGTTTCAAAAACCTGTTGGAGATTCTCAGGATCATTGCCTTATCCATCGTGTGTATTTAAATGTATGGCTTTGCCCCTGCCATGTTTCCTAGCTTTTGTCCTTGCCCTCTCTTTGTTGTTTAATCCTTAAGTCCTCGCTTTCCATTTAGTTCTGCTATACCTTTCAATTCTCAAGTCAACAACTTTTTTTTTTTTTTTTTTTGCTCAAGACAACAACTTCTGAAATTGCCAGTTCTATGGATATCCCACTGCTATGATGGACTACTGGACTATATAGGATTATTCTGCTGAATTCACATACCTACAATATTTGAATAGCAATGGAATACCCATCTCTGACAAAACTAAACAAAAAAGGGAGATATAAATGAAGGACCATTTTGTAGTGAAAAAAAATCTGTGTAAACAAAATAGTTAGCATAGATATACAGCTACTTTCTCTTAGTTCAATGAGAAGAAAGATTTGTACTAATAGTGTTTAGACAAGATATCATGTCTGCGTCTTATACTATGAATAACTACTATGAAGACAACAATATGCAATATATTAATTATTGTAACTGTCCTACGAACCTGTTTTAAAATTATCTCATTGCTATTTCTTTCTCAATAAAATTAATTAAAAAATAAATACATTAAAGCAGCTGGAACAAAAGTGGCAAAAAGTCTGTTAGCCACGTAATTAGAGAAATGTGTTTCCAAATGCAAGTTTTGAAAATTATTTAGCTTGCATCTTTTTCAGCATCTGCATGAAACTGTGAAAGGGACATGCATGTGAGCCTCCTGGATCCTTTACCTGACAGTCTTTCAGTGCGTTCTGAACGGAAACCTGGTCTCCAATTTGATGTTGTTGCTTCAATTTCTCTTCCTGGGTTGCAAACCAAGTTTTCAGACACTGTACACTATTTTCATATTCTGACCAAGATTCCAATAAGCCTTCCAACAGCTGGATCTAAACAAACATAATGAATTGAAATTTGTAATTTTATATTAAAAGAAAATCAGTGGCAAGCAAACTGTTCTAGCCACTATTACCTCCCCAGTGAAGAATTGCTAAAATATAACCCATTGTATGTACAATTTAAGAAACTCATTTTATCAAGTGTGAATCAATGGTTATCATTGATAAACAAGAATAAAAACAAAGACAAGAGAAATTAAGAGGTATCTTTTAAAACTGAACAATAAACATGAAATACACAAAGAGAAAAACGACAGGACTAAAGAAAGTTCAGAGCCAAGCTTCAGGGGCAGTGCCGGGAGCGCGCTGGTGCCCCATACTACATGGGAAATGAGTCTTCCAGACAGAACCTGCCTGCTCCAGGTTTTCAGGTGAAAACAGGCAGTACTGGATACTGGCTCACCTTCTCAGTCACTAGACCTTGCAGGATCTGCCAGCTTTTATTCATGGCTCCAAGCTGCTCGGCAAAATCAGTCTTATCGCTTCGTTTGCTCTCCACGTCCTGACTGCTGATTTGTAACACAGACTGGTTCACAAAATCGACTGTTAGCTGTTTGCAGTTGATATCTATCTTAAATCCCTAAGGAAAGAAAGGGGGAAATAAGAAAACAAGATGGCATGCAGAAATAGTTTATTTTACCAGGAGTTGAAACACCTTAGATTACCTTAATATTACCATTATCCTTTTTATGGTTTTGTCCAAATGGCACAAGTTGTGTTTATTCCCCTGGCCTATCATTTTCAGAAGTCAAACATGGACATGTTTGCATTATATAAACATACATATGCATATATTTAGGCAGAAGATGCAAAGCTGGTGAAATTACATAATGTTTATATATTATTATAATTATTTTTTGCCTTACCCTTTTTTTTTTTTTTTTGCAGAACCAGGGATTGAACTATAATTATTTTTTCATCCCTACTATTTGTTGAATAACAAAATTATTGTCAACAGTGGACAAACTTTCTAAGGCTATACATAGCTAGAGATACAGTTCTCATGTTTCTGAATTCCTATCTGGTCATCAGTATGTGCCTGTTTCAAGTTTTCTGGTGAAAACAAGCCCTAGCTGGACACCTGGCTTACCTTCTCAGTTATGAGACCTTGCAGGATTTGCCAGTTTATATTCATTGTTCCAAGCTGCCCAGCAAAATCAGTCTTATCCCAAGACCTGAGTTCTAGAATTTGAGTTGTGGAGTTCTTTCAAATAAAATATCCTAACTGCATGAAAATTTTATTGATTGATTGATTGATTGATATTTTAAGGAAGGGTCTACAGGGTGTTCAGGGTCTCACTACTAGATTGGACTCCTAGTGATCCACCTGTTTACAGCCTCCCAAGAGCTGGGATTATAGGTGCGTGCCACAATGCTCAGTCTCAATTGCTGTCTCAGTGTACCCTGGAGGTGGGGCTGGCACTGCATGAAAAATTCAAAACAAAGTGTTAATTACCTTGTATTTCTGAAGGTATTTATGAATTGCTTTGCAACCTATAGTGTTCTTGATATCCTCTTCATCCTTCTGAATAACACTTTCCATTGAAGAAATCCAACTCATGACTTCAGAAATGGCATGGCGGGAAGACAGCTTATCCATCTGGAGCTGGGCAAGTCAGAGACAGCAGAAGTTCCAGTATTAAATCCAAACCCAATGTGTGATCACACAAGAACACCGCAGTAATTCCTACCGAAGTAGCAGCACAACTATCATTTCTTAATGGCATTTTATTTTTAGATCTTAGAAGCTTGAAACACCAGGCAGACACTGAACAATACCTGTCATTTCATGTTCACTTGATATCTAATCCTGTAAACATTGTGTAAATATTAACTAATGAGGCAAAACACCAGCAAGAAGAAAATACTCTTATTTTATAGTTTTATGTTTTTAAAAATCTAACTACAACACATTCAACAGATGTATTTTATTAATTAGCTTGTAAAAAATCTCTGTGTATTATGACTCAGGAATGTTAAAAGAAGAAAAACACCATACTACAAGCTATCATTTTCTAGATTTTTTTGCCATACTAATATTTATTCCTAAGGGCACAGTCAACTTCCTGAGGCACTAACTAAAATACACCAACCTCTGAATTTTACTTAATATATCACACATTTATGAACATATTTAACATAATAATTTGTAAGAAGAGGCAGTCATTTAAAATAATTATAGATCAACTTCTAATGTGGTACTCAAAGGCAGAGATGAACATAGGCAATTTGTCCCCCTCCTAGGAATATATAATGCTGACTAAGAGAGAGGTGGTGTGTACACTAAATGCAGTTGTCATGCATTTAGAGAGAGAAAATGATACTATGATCTGGGATTTGAGTGGAGTGAGGCATATTCCAGAGAAAAGGAGTACAATCACATACCAAATAATGACCTTCCAGTCACTAACATATATGATGATTGTCCCAGGTGATAATATTGTCTGGTGACATTGTAGACATCTTGGTTCATGTGAATATACTCTATGATGTTGACAAGATGGCCCAAGGATGTATTTTCTGGAATGGAACCCTGCTTTTTAAGAGATGCCTGATTATACCTACCTTTACTGAATTCTAGTTGTTCTCTTGTATGTGAAACACTAGACCTTTTACCATACCATATCATAAATCTTCAGGGCCACTTATTTTATATAACTGCTCATATTGTTCCATTGGAAAATAGTCTGATTTTTTATTTTTATTTTTTTTAGGGAAGGGTCTACAGGGTGTTCAGGGTCTCACTATTAGATCAGACTTGTAGTGATCTGCCTGTTTACAGCCTCCCAAGAGCTGGAATTGCAGGCACGCCAGCACGTCCAGTCTCAGTTGCCATCTCAGTGTGCCATGGGGGTGGGGCTGGCAAAGCAGGCCCAGTGATCGAACCCCCCACCCCTGTGCCTACTTGCAGGCACTTTAATCTGCTGAGCTATTTATCTGGCCCTGAAAAATAGTTTTAAACAAAGCCAAAGATCCCAATGCATACACACAAACACACCTACACATAATCAAGGAGCTTTTGGAAGTAGTGCTATCTGAATATAGCTCCATGAAATGTTTCCTTTTTACTGTATAATACATGGTTAGGAAGAGAAGACAGATGTCTAAGACAAAGCTGCTACCAATTTGTAAGCAAAAGTCGATTAATACAGTTTTGTTTATGTTTTATATAGCTTAAATCAGGTACTATCAACTAAACCCGTCCTTACTTCCATACCTGGTGGAGCTTTTCCTGGACAGCTGGAATATTTGTCAGGAGGTCCATCCACTGGCTATCAATGTGGGACAACTCGGAGCGCAGGGCAGCCGTGTCCACTTTCTTCAATCGAAGAAGCTGATTTCCAGTGCTCAGAACAGATGATTTCAGGGAGGACTTAGCATCCACTTCTTTAGAAAACTCCTAAAAGAAGTAGCACTATTCACATTAGGATTATGTAGTTAGACCTTTCATTTGAGAATAGAGATCAGTTTATTGCATAGGACAGCCTTCCTCAATATCTTCAAGGGAGCACTAAGTTGGGTTCTGCAGAGGTGAGTGAAATTATCACACAGTAGCACTCAGCTGAAGGTCAACTGTTACGTGGTAATTACTGGACAGAGCCAGTGTCGAGCATAAGCAGAGGTGACCCCTGGCAGTGTGCACAGGACACTCAGCACCCATCACTGTGGCTCCCTTTCTCTGGGTAGGGGTTAGGCCTTACGTTCTGCCTTGAAAACACAAAGTTGAATCAAATGCCTTTGATTATCAGACTCACCAGGAAAGCATTTAGATGATCACGGACCATTTCCAGTTCTTGTGGGACTGTCACAGATTGCTGAGTCCAGAATACTAGCCTATCTTTTGCAGACTGTAACCAGCGAATTAGATCTGCAGATTCGCTTTGATATCTGTAAGTATATTAATGAATCAATTGAGTATCCAATCCCTGTCTTCTGCTCAGTCATTTGATTCACCAATGACAAAAGTTTTACAAGAGCCTTGATAGATTTAGACGGAAACTGCACTAGGTTGGCACTCTGGAATCCTCTCTTAATATTAATACTTTGACCCAGTCTATCTCTCAGTTTCCGCTTTCCCATCTATAACCTTAAAGAAAACAAAAACAGATTATTTTCTCTTCCTTCACGCTGATTCTTGGAAATACTAGATAATGTTTATGAAAGTTCTTTGAAATGAGAGAGTACTTTATCATGCAAAAGCAACCATCTACTCCCTTCAAAAACTTCCCATGGTCCTTGAGATGTTTTCCTTAATCAACATTTACTCTGCTTTCTCTACTTCTAAAGTTTTACTGGGAGTACCTATGCATAGGCAAAGAAGGGTGACAGTTTAAATAAAGGTAAGTTTCAGTATGCAGCTGTCTTCCTGCTCAGCTTGACGATATGTTTACAAAAAATTGTCACTCTACAACTGTTCATCTATTTCTAAATTATGTAATAATGTGTGTATCTTTTCCAAGTCCAGCATCCAGTAGTCTCAATACACTGCCCTAATTATTAAAAGTATACAAAATAATCATCCTCTTACCTGGTCCAGTGTTTCAATATTGTTTCCAACCTGTGAAGTTCCTTAGACACTTTATTGGTATTATTTAGCCAACGCTCTCCGAATTGATTTAGCTGGCTTTCTAGATCTGAGCAGCTGACTGATAGCAGAAGTCGCTTTCCATCATCTAATACTTGGTATAATTTAGGCTGGTATTCATTGAGGCTGGATTTTAAGTGCTAAAATGATTGACAATATGGGTTAAAAGTTTGAATAGTGTATTCTTTGTCTTTGAGAACTGTAATTTTTCTGGCATCTACAATGTTCCTGTGATTATTATTCAAACATAAACTATTTACACCCAAACAACACTGAAGACTTCTTCAAAATAGTTCATAGTAATTTATCTCTGTCAGAGTACAGATGTTCTCCTTTTTGTTTTGTTGGTAGCATTTTTAGGTGTAATCAAAAAGGCTAAACTTAATTATTTTAAGAGTAGTTGCATGCTTATAATACCAGAACTCAGGAGACTGAGGCAGGAAGATCATTGCAAGCTCAAGACCAGCCTGGGCTACAAAGTGAGCTCAATGCCAGCCTAAACTGCATAGTGAGACCCTATCTCAAA
>NW_004524822.1:2222831-2237341 GCF_000260255.1 Octodon degus
TATTTATATCTTGGTGTTTTTTTTTTTTTTTTTGTGCAGCACTACAGAGCAACTCCAGGGCCTCAGGCACACTACACAAGTGTTCTATCACTGAACAGAACTCCCAGCCCAAGATTAAAAAAATAAAATAAAATTCTACTTTAAATAACACAAACTTAATCTGTTTGTAACAATGTCCTTACTTTGAAGAAAAGTAAAAATGGTTAATACAACAATTTATCACACGTTTCTTTAGATTCTATTAATACTACTAGAAAGATTTAAAAGCAACATCATCACTCCTAATCCAAAGGTGCTCTGGGGACCCTGACCTGGTAGAGGCTGGTTCGTTCCATGAGCCTGTCTTCACTCTCCTCCACCAGGCCCACACTCGGGATGCTGTTCTCCACCACCTCCAGCTGTCTGCTGAGCTCCTGCCAGTCCTCATCCAGATGGGACCAAGTCTAGAAATGTAATGTTACTCTATGAGCTAAATGATGCTCCTTAGAGAGAAATACTCCCGCTCATGCGCAAAATATGCTCTCGTGAGGGTCTGTTTCAAGTATGGGGCACGTTTAGGTTGGGGTTTGCTTTGGGAAGGAAAAATAGTTTTAAAGCAAAGAATCAGATAGTTACCTTCAAAAACACTATAAATGGGTATTAGTACTGCAACCTACTAGCTGTATGACTATAGCTAAGTGACTGACCTTCATTTCTTTAGTAGGATATCTATCTTTTCATACTAAAGAAAAATTCCAAATAAGTCACTTCTAAATACAGACATTTGTGTATAGCAAAGGCCGGCAGGTTGTTTTACATGTATATACTTTGATCTGGTGAAGAATAGACAACAGAACATAATAGTCATGATCCATGTTTTTTCCATCCTGAGTCCTTATTGCTATGCCTTGTCTGAGGCTTAGGGTTCTGGTGGTGAATAAAATAGGATGCATGAGAATAATACATGCATTCAAGAGAGAAGAGACCAGCAATACACAGCAAGCTGGAAGTTGGAAGGTAAAGAACAAATTTCATCAATTATAAAGAGTTCTTGGGCTGTGGAGGGATTAAATTGTGCTGAGTGGGGAATGAGGGCATGCCAGGGTGTGCTTGATGAGGCTGCAACTTAAATGATGTGGCAGGGAGGGTGGCACTAAGAAATGCACGTTTCAGCCAAGGAAGCCAGACAGGTGTGGTGTAATTGCTGACTCCACTGCCATTAATCATGTGCTACGGCAAGATATTGCTCTCAGAGTCATTCCTATGAGAGAGATTCAAAGTATATTTTACCATGGGTGGATTCACATAAATGTAAAATGCCTACTTGGGAGGCTGACGTATCACTGAACAGTAATTGTTCCGACAAGGATTTGAAATATTAAAATTTCTTCCTGATGGTATCTTACATATGGGAATTCCATGTCTGGAGTTTTTGGAGTTAGCTAACTATGGTAGTGCTGGCTCATGGAGGAAGACAAGATATATTAAAGTATAAATAGGAGCTACAGGTAATCCAAGTAAGAGTGGTAATGTTGGTGGAGTAGATAGGGAAGAAAAGGCAGAGAAGGGCCAGGGAGATAGCCCAGCAGCATAAGCACTTGCATAGTAAGGGTGAGGTTCTGGGTTTGATCCCCAGTACTAAAAAAGAGCAGAGAGAGAGAGAGAGAGAGAGAGAGAGAGAGAGAGAGAGAGAGAGAGAGAGATAAAGAAATATAATCCCTAAAATTTTTATGGGACAGAGGAGTAATGAGAAAGCTAGAGTGGTTCAGGCCAACTGGTTTAGTTATTGCATGAAAAAGAAGTGGACTATTTTATTAGTGATGCCTTGCATTTATGTAGGGTTCTACAGCTACACTAATGAGCACCTCTTTGGTCTTCAAGGTCATCTGCTTATGGTGAAGCTAGGTCTGGTTGGCTCTACAGCAATGGTATGCAACTCTTTTCCAACTGAATGAGTGAATGAAATTTCACAGCATCCTCTTGTATCAGGCAGGACAACAAACTCAGACCTGGGCCCAAGGTGAATGCTACAAATCTGTGAGCTATACCAGATTTCCTCACTCCCGTCTGGTCTTCTCTGTCTTATAATAAATGGACCATCTGTTTTCAGACTTGGACTGAACAGTATCTGCATCTACCAATTAACCACACATGATGGCAAGATCCTGCTGCCAGGTCCACGTCCATGTCTACATGAGAGATGGAATGACAAAGACTTGGACCCAAGTGCCTGTTCTCTGGCTTCTGGATCTTAGTGACAGATCTTGCCATTAGAGCAGTTGCATTGGGTAAGAAGCTAAGGATATATTTTTACATTTTTCATGCTCTTAGTTAGGTCTCTTTCAGCTTGAATATCAAACCCTCATATCTCTTCATGCACCATCTGAAGTCATCATCCTAGATGACTTACAGCACAGAACAGTATGTACTCAAATAGAAATAGAAAACGAGAATCAGGGAACACATAACGGTAGGGAGAACATAGTTGTGAGCCAGGATGCACAGCAAGCTCCCAGGTCATGGAGGCAGAGCCTGTGATTAAACACAGCCCTGCCGACGGTCTGCTCTGCGGCCTTACCTCCAGGATGTACTCCAGCTCCACACCCCTCTTGTGTGCCCGCTTCAGCACAGCACACGCCTGAGCCATAAGGTCTGTATGGCACTGGGTCTCCTTTGGGATGGCAAAGCTGACGATCTTTCTGAAGAGCGTTTCTGTCAAGATCATATGAGATTCCAGGCCCTGAAAGTACTCCTGCAATTTTGCCAGTAGAAAGAGGTCAACAATGCATTCATATATACTTCAAGATAAAAATTGTTTCAAACACGAAAGCTATTGGAACTCAGTGGTATCATTTGGCTTCCACTCATCTCTTGCCTTAAGGAGGCACATGACTGGCTGGACACACTTCCTGCACAGACTGGCATTCTGGGCCTTGAACGGGCCTCCTGTCTTCCCAAATGGCCTACACACACTGCTGTGCTATAAGCATGAGGTCCCCAAAACAAAGCTCTTCCTATATGACCAGCTTCTAAAAACCCCCCTTACCCTTGTATTCTGGCCATTTTTATTTCCCTGACAAGATCTCACTAACCCCACCACACCAGTGGCAAACAGTTCCCATCCCCTGCTGCTTACACCCTTCTCAAGATGTTGGCAGGTAATACATTCCGTGACTTTCCTTGGCAGCTAGGCTTAAGCCCTACTTTTTTTTTTTTTAAATTAATTAATTTATTTATTTATTTTGTGTGTGTGTGTGTGTGGCCAGCTCAGCCCACCAGGGGGCGGGGCTGGCTGGCATGTGGTGCTGGGGGATTGAACCATGGTCCCTGTGCTTTGCTTAGCTTAGCTTGTTCTAAGTGGGTGCTTTAGACCACTGAGCCATCTCACCAGCCCTCTACTTTCTGAAGTATCATGATTAATTTATTTTTCCTGTCAAGGAAAGCCTAATTGGTATGAATAGCCTAATTTTGTATTCAGCATTTTTAAATTTCCTGTTAATTTTACCTTAATGCAACAGAACTGTAGGCCTTGTGTGACTCTAGGCACATTTTTAAGATGTCTCTTTTTACCCGTGGTAGATCCTGAGGGATGGAGAATGACCCTATTCCTCTTCCTCTGTTCAGCACCAGGAACAGCCAATACTCTCTGAGTAAATACTATTTTCTGGGCACCCAAAGACTCCTTAAGTGACTCACAACATCCTTATACCAGATCTATATCTCTGTGAGACAGGTCACACCATCTGTGTAGCTTGGCCAACACTGTACAGCCCAACATGGCAGAGATGGGGCAGGAATCCATATGATAGGGCTAAATCTGGGCCAATAACACTGAGGTAGAACAATCATTTTACCAAAGTATCTTAAAGTTGGAAGAGAGCTCAGAGGGCATCTAGAACAATGTGCAATGAAAGCTGAACTTCCTTCCACAAACTTTCCCTCCGACAGGACTGCTCATGATCAGAGGGACGCCTGGCCTGCCGCAGACTCCTCCTATGTCACTGTTACTCATGGATCTTAGCTTCCCTTTAGAATATCTCAGAATGATCTTTTATTGCTCTGGTCAGATTTGAGAAAAGCCAGCTGTGCACTTTGAAGCAATATTTACTAAGTCAATGGATAAGACTTTCATAAATCATATTTTGGACAAAAAACTCTGGAAAAAATAGCAAGAAGGAAAAAATCCTTCCCCCAAATCTATCATTATTAACTTCCAGACAGCTACATAATGGTAGGATGTATTGCTTTTCTACAATTCAATGGTATTTTTGTTTGTTTGTTTGTTTCCTGAAAGGGAATTTCCGTAGCCTGAGTGGTTTTCTGAACTGGTTGGCAAACTGTAAACAGTCATTGCAAAAAATGCTTGGTAGGGGTGTGTGTGTGTGTGTGTGTGTGTGTGTGTGTGTGTGTGTGTGTGTGTGGTCTGTGCATGTCAAACAGGTATTTCTTTATTAAAAGTAGTATCCAACCTGAGCTTGGCTTCAGCACAAACCAATCAAGGGATTTCATGCCTACCCAAATTTGATTACGTAGCAAAAGGACACAGTGTCCTCAGGAAAACCTCTGGCTTACACCAACAAGAGGAGCATGTGCTTAAGGGCCAGGAGAAGCAAATGACGCATGCGGTGCACATAAACCCAATCCCAGGCCCCAGTGGTCAGCTCTGCCTTCCTGAGCAGGGTAACTGCCTCCTACCAGGATAAGGGGAGGAAAAGGGAAAACCCAGATCTAAACTGGCAAATAACTATGAGGAACATCTAGGAAAAATCAGTTAATAAGGAAGTTAGGCTCCTAAAGAAAGTCTTTGAGTTTTGCTTTGATTACGTATTATATAACAAGAGAACCTGGTTGACACCGATAAAAATTGATAAAATTACTGCTAAAGATACATATTTTTTAAATTATAGAATTACAGAATTTTAATGTATAGAATTATAAAATGTATTCTGGATTATGAAATACCAGTGGTTATGCATTTAGTGACCATCTTAAAGAGTAAATTATACAAGCAGAAACTCAAACAAAGATGATAGATATGAGAGCTTGAGAATAACTTTCACAAGTACATCTGCTTTCTCTTTCTTTTTTACCTTATGTTTGTCTAGTAATTGCTGAACTTCCTCTTTGGAAGAGACGATGATTTTCTGATCTCCTGCCGTCTTCTCCCATCCAGTTTCTAGCAGGTCTGCCAGATCTTGCAGAGCCCTTTCATACTGACTCTTAAGTACAAGATTTTGGTTCAGACCACTCTTGCGTGAGCCAATGGTCATCATCAGCTCATCATACATGTCCTAGGAAACAGAGACGTTACACTCACCCTCAGTTCAGAGTCTGCACCTCTCCAAGAGCACATTACCTGCCAGCCCTCCCCAGCCATGACAGCTCCTGGTAGTGTGCCCTGCAGGGATTTTCTCCAGCCAGCTCCTCTGCTTGTCTTTCTTGGAACCTTTATTCTGAAAACTTCTTTCAAGAAAGATAAGCTCTGCGCCTCTATCCCCATGCCTATAACCTGTCATTTATAGGACTGTGGCTTCACAGAGGTTTCACATCAAGTGGGTCAGGCTCTCTCATTAATCTTGCACAGTATTCTTGTCTTCTTTTTTTTTGTTTTAAATTTCATTTTGTTTTTGACAAATAATAAAGTATAGAAGAGATACTGAAGAGAAAGAAGTAAAATGGCATCTTGGTTTACAATTTGTTCCACAATTTTGGAAAAGATGGCTGCATCTGTGTTCATGTAGGACCGATGGTTGTGGTCATGTTTATCACCCGATGTGGAATATTCAAACAAAAATAAAATTGTGCCAAACACTTGTTTGTGAACCAAACTGTTTGCAAATCCAACTGTTTGCAGACAAACGCATTCCTGGCTGGGTATGTAGCTCTGTGGCACAGTGCCTGCCTGGCAAGCGTGAAGTTACGAGTTAGATTCCCCATACCACACACACAGACAAAAAAGCATTCCTGAACCAAGGTACCACTCTATATAAAAGAATTTCAGGATGCATTCTTTGGTGCCAAATTGAAATATTAAATAACTAAGTGTGGAAACAACTCAAGTATTTGAGAAAAAGTAAAATTAGAGTCTTAGGTCCAATTAGATACAAAATATAATTTAGATTGATTTGAATATAAAAGCATAAATATAAAAGAAAAAGTTTAAGAATTAAAATGAAAACTATGCCTATAAAAATAAATTTAATATTTTAGGATTTCAAATGATATGAAGCATTTCCTAGAAATAACATATAAAGTAGATTTGCCAAGTAGAGTTCAGAAAATCCTTTCAAATGCTAGAGGTCTGTGGTAAAATGTGAGGTTAAAATAGTAAAAAACAAATGTCCATGTTGCTAAGGAAGATGTCACAGAAAACATCCTGCTATTCTGATAATGTTCTCTGGATTTATTTAAGTTTAGCGTACCTGGATACAGCTTGCTTCCTATTTCTGTCTGCTAAATAATATCAGATTTTGGACTATTCTTCAAATAAAGAGAGAATAAAATAGAGGAGTTTGATGTGAACAGAAATACTGCAGACTTGAAAAGGCTATGTTTTTGCCAAATGTGGAGGAATAACTACTTAATCTGGAAAGACATTTGAAGAGACGATGACACATCAACAAAATGTACTGGAGCCATGTGGGCCTGATTAATTTATCACGTTGAGGTGAAGCAAGCCAAAGAAGTTCAACTTTAATGCCTTTTTATAGCTCTGACGTTTGACTCTTACACCTGATGCTGATATGCTTTGAAAATGATTTTAAAAAGTGAAAAGTGGGACTTATGGGCTTATAATATTGTGAAATGTCCCAGAAGAAAGTGAAATGGGAAATGCTCACATGTGTATGAGAGCTGTTTCATTAGGAACTTGAGACTCTGTGTTGTTCCAAATGGGTTACCATCAGAAAAACAATAAATTTCAGGAAAAAAAAGTATATATCTTAAAAGCATGAGAATATATTTTACTTTATTATACCATATATGGTAATAGCTTGAGAGTATTTACTAACAGTTACTTGGAAGAAACGCTAAAAATATGACATTGACTTTTATGAAGAAAGCCAAGGAAATACAGGAAACAATTTCTTCTCAATCTCGAGATCAGATGTCTCCTTGGAGACATTCAGATGTCTTCTGAATGGTCTGGGCTGCAAAACGTACCTGCAGCTTGGAGAGTTCCTGCAGCAAGGGCTGCTCAATCTGCAACTTGTCACCACGTCTTTTCAATTCTGTGATTCCTGCGTCCAGTTCCTTTAGTCCCTCTTCAGCCTGCTGTATTGCCTAGGTAAGATTTGCAGCAGTTCATTAAAACTCCTAGGAATAACCTCCCACACCCCCAGAGAGTGTGATTGCTGTGGCTCTTTTTTGTTCATTCCTCCTGTCTTTCCACCCCATCCCCCCCCCAAAAAAATAATAATAATACAAAAAGAGTCACTTGAACAAAGCATGAAAACATAGGTATTATACAGAAGAGAGAAGAGGGCTCTCCTTTATCATACTACAGATCTTAGAGCTGAGGCTGCAGGAGAGATGCAGGGTGAAAGAAGGATGGCTTCCTTAGAGAAATGAGACTTAGTAATAGGCATGTATACATAAGAAGGAAAACACAGGACATAGTCAGGCTCCCTATGGGACTGTGCTTGTTTTCTTGAAAGGCAGCTAGGAGTGTCTTTGGAGGGCATGTCAGTGGGGCAACAGAAACACACATGACCGCATAGTCAGGGAATTCTTGCTAGCGGACCTCAAAGGGAAAATCAATCAATCAACTGTGAACACTCAGGTGGTTGTCACTGCAGAGCCTGGTCTTCCCAGTGTGAGGTCTGTAGAAACAGAAATAGATCTTATCCTGGACTTCCAGGAGCTCACAGTCTGGTCAGAAAGCCAAAGGAAAACAAAGCAAGGCTGAATATAATTCAGGGCTAAATTTCAGGAGGATGCAATTCATGGCTATTCTCTGGACAGGAGAGGAACCAGACCAGCAAACGTAGACTATGTTAGCTTTTAGATGAAGTGCAATCTCTGTTGTCCTTGAAGGATGAAAAGAACATCCATTTTTTTTTTTTCTTTCCTGAAGCCTCTCTGTAACTACAGTAAATATTTTGCTTGAGTGTTTGGGAGTGTTATTCTTTTCGTAAATCTCACAAGGACAAGCAATACAGGAGAAGATAATACCAACAAAATTCTGGAAGCTGAATTCAAAATAAAGTGGAGGTAGATTTAGGAATCTGAGAGACCTAAATCCTAATTCTGCAGAGGATGTGGACCACCGAGTTGAGGGCCTTGGGGACCCAGAGTGAAGGAAGGCAACGCCAGAGCAGGAAAGCAGGGGGAAGCTGCTCAGGAGCAGTGAAATCGCACCCAGGGCCTGCTCCTTGCCCCGCATGGCCCCTTTCCCTCCTGGTGAAAGAAGGGAACTCTCAAGACTGAAGGGTAACAGACACAGGCGAGTTTAAGTGCTGGACTGAAAATAGGGGTGAAGTGAAGTGATGCTGCATGAAGGCCCAAAGTCTTTTCCATTTCCAGAAGTCCTGTGGCCACAAGTCCTGTGGCCAGAAGTCCTGTGGCCAGGCCTTGATGGTCCAGATTGAGGAAAGACGGTCTCTTAGGACCAATAGAAATGGCCTAAATCGCAGGCAGACCACCAAGGGCATCTCAAAACTGTCAAGCTGCATCTTTATAGGAAGTTCCCATTCAGCTGCCTCATCTTCTAATCTCAAGGCAAACAGACAACGTGATGTCTACGTAGCTAGGAAAAACTTCCAGTATAACATACAGAGACTGATAAAAGCCTATAAATGAAAGCAATTTGGCAGGAAATTGATAGTGTAGAAAGAAGCAAATTCAACCAAAAGGCCATTAACATACTTAGATTACAAAAGACAATGCAGCTACTGAAAAAAGAACAGTACCCTACTAAAGCAGATCATCTGGAGAACCAAACAGCTTGGAAAACTGAATTATAGGAAAGCAAAAATTCAAAACTCAGTTGAGGAATTTGGAGCTGAAATTAAAGAAGTCTCTCAGAAAGTAAACCCAAAGGATACAGAAAGATTTCTTTATTGAAAAATTAGCAGATTATGCAGTATTTGATCAAAAGGTATTTCAGAAAGGTTACAAATATAATACAGAAGTAAAAAGTATTAGTAAATCTTAGATACATTTCCAGAATGGAAAGAGGAGAACTGCCAAATCAAAAAGGCCCATTGAGTTCCCAGACCAGGGGATAAAAATAGAGCTTTCCCCAGGCATGTGATTGTGAAATTTCAGGACACTGGGGACTTTTGGGAGTTAAGAGTGATTTTTAAATTCCTCAAACAGACTTTGGAAGCTGAAAAACAATGTAACAAAAGCTTCCAAACTCAAAAATTAATTAATTTTAAACAAGAATTCTATAAAGAGTAAGAACAATCCATGAAGGGTGAACGCAAGACTTAATCATTTTCAGAAATGCAAGATCTTAAATAAAAATACACATATAGTGCACCGTTTGTTGGTAAGAAAGACAGTAAAGAGAAAGACTCAGTATGCAGTGAGCAGAAGTGAAGGGAAGTGAAGGGCAGCTGGGGAAGGAAAAGCCCGAGAAGACAAATGTGCACTGGGCTGACGAGGCAGGCCCGCTCTGCACGGGACCCACATGACTTAAAGGAGTCACACCCGAGGGTAGCCATCCTCGTGCCTCTGCTACTCCTGTCTTCTTAATGCAAGGAGAGAAGAAATGGAACTAGCACACTGGTTACTGCTTGGCACTTATGCCAAGAAATAATATACTTGTTTCTTTCTGTGGCATTAATTCATTTTTATTGTTTAAAAATTAGTAAAAAAGGTTAACTGATTTATAGGATATAAATTATAGATATATATATTTCACTTTAGAAATCCAAGATAAGATACCACTATAGCTGTTCAAACCCCTTTTAGAACCATATATATTATTTTAAAAAAAAGAAAAATAGTTTCATGTGGAAGACAGAGCATAAAAGAAATATTTTCAATTGGAGTAAATAGGGAATCTCTTGAAAAAGTGGATAAAATTATGGTCAAGAAGAATGCACATTCACATGTAACATTCCTGTAACTGCAGAGTACTTTAGGTGACTTTCTGTCTGTTCCCAACATAGATACAGATAGATATAGATATAGATATAGATATAGATATAGATATAGATATAGATACACATCCTCGGAGAGATCTGTATTTCAGGTGATTGTCTTAGTTAACCCAAGGACCCTTTCTAACCACTGAAATTAAAAATTCTATGAAAACACATGATTTTTCATAACCTTGAGCCGATATCCTGTGTACCTTTCTCCCCACCTCTTTTCTCTTCCCTGTTTCCACTGCCATTATTACTTTTACGTTCTCAGGCTCCCCCAGGAAGCAACCCCCGTCAGCCTCTCCTGGCGCTCCCATTTTCTGACACTGGAGCTGTCGTGTCAACCTTCTAGAAGCAAGAGCTAGCTAGAGTGACACTCCTTCTCACCCTCACATCTTCCCAGCGACTTTCCCCTACCGGGAGTTTCCAAGCTGAATACGAGTGAAACTGGATGATCAGTTCACTGCGAGTGAGCAGGATGATCACCGTAATTCACTTACTGAGAGACACAGCCATATTCAGTTTTCATTTGTGTAGACGCTTTATGGGATAACACATGCCCGGCTATACCTCACGGATAAGCAAATCACAAATATTTGCAGTATATTTACTTCTAGCTAACATTCATCTGGCTCCACAAGCTGCTTCAAATGTACCCTAATTATATTTGCTCTCAATCACTTTCATCCATGCTAAGCTCAGCTAAATAGGATGACCTATATTTCCTCTAAGTGCTCAAGCTTTTTTTTTCTTTTAATTTTATGTATTTGGTACAAGGTCTCATTACGCAGCTCAGACTCATAATGATCTTCCTGTTTTTAGCCTCCCTAGTGCGCTCTCCCTGGGACTAGTGCTCATGCTTTTCAAAATGCATGCCTTTTTGTTGTTGCCCTTTTTGGTACATTTCTTGGGTCTCCGTATGTCAAACTCTCTCTAAAGTATTTCCTAATGCTACCGCTGTTAGAGGTAATCTGCCTTCTCCTGGGTGTTCAAGTGTTTCCCCTGTCCTTTTCTTTTTTTTGTCTTTTTTTTTTTTTTTAAATGTACTTAGGATGGGGTATACAGAGTATACAGGGTCTCACTACCTAGATCAGACTCATAGTGATTCTCCTGTTTTCAGTCTTCAGCCTTCTAAACTCTGGGATTACAGACATGCACCACCACGCCGTCTCAATCACTGCCTCCGCACGCCCCAGGGGTGGGGCTAGAGTGGCATGCCAGGGATTGAACTCCGGCCACTGTGCTCTGCCTAAGCAGGGCTTTAGTCTGCTGAGCTATCTGGCTGGCCCCCTCGTCCTTTTCTGTGGACAGTTCGGCATTCTGTCCCGCCACTGAGCCTCATACCTGTATCACTTCTTGACAGACACTGCTGCGTGGCATCTGTGACTGACACTTCCTAACACACATGAAATAGGTGACAGAATTCAATGTTACCCTGCATATTATTTCAACTCAATATTCAACATCAAAATATATCATCTGCTATTTGAAGTTTCATAGTAAAGTGGCTATCTATGCATTTGTTTTTCTAAGAAAAAGCAGCTGTACGTACCTCTTTCTGTGCTGCTACAGGCTGCTCGAACACATTTGCCAGTTTCTGCAGAATGATATATTTGTTGTCCGCCAGTGAGGTAAACAGCACCTTCAAGTCATTCTAAGGAGAAGGTAACAGGAAGCCTTAACATCCCACAGGAACTTTGAAACAGTTGTAAATACAATGCAGGTTCTTAGAAGGGAGGAACTGGTCCTAAGACTCAAAATAAGACAAAGTCTGAGGGTGCTCAGGTGCCTTGTACAGAGTGGCACAGTACTTGGGTATATCCGAGGCATGTCCTTCCTTATGCATGACATCATCTCCACATTACTTACAATACCCAGCACAATGTAGGCCTCATGCATGCAGCTGTTATGCTGAATAGTCTAGGGGATGATAAAAGCGTAATGATCCATAGAGATGTGTTTCAATCCACAATTGATTCAAAGTACACAAGCAGAACCCAAAGTTATAGAATGGGGCTGGGGAGATGACTCAGTGGAATAAGCGCTTCCCTGGCAAGTGCATGAGCCTGAGTTCAATTCCCGGTTCCGAAAGAAAAAAAAAAGTTATGGAAGGCTGACTGTAAAGGTATAGCATAATTTGCAGGAGAAATAATACTGCTCTATAGGAGTGAACAATTCACCTAGGTGCTAAACTCAAATTTTGTAGAATTTATGACACACAGCATTTTTCACATAATACAAATGGAGTTAAAACATAAAGCAATATTGGTTACCCTAATCTTGCTATGTCTGAAGTACATGGGCATATCCAAATATTTCAGCACAAAAATTATACTAACAAGTTTTATCTAAGAAAACAGCCTATAGGTATTACCCTGATTTGGGGAATAATATGATTCTTACATGACTCCTCACTTCTCTTTTCCCTCCTCTTTGCTTCCCTTTCTTCTCCTTTCTTGAAAGAATTTGTACAAACTTATAAAACACCATCAAGAAGTTTCAAAAACAATTATGAACTAGTAAGACTCAGAACATATGAAGAGAAGACAGAAAACCTTAGCTAACTCTTTGTTATATATTACTCCTCTAAATAAGGAGCTAGCTATCAGAATTGTACAAAATCCCACAAAAAGGAGCTAGCTATCAGAATTTTGGCATTAAATTCCAGAGGAAGTAATTGAACAAAAAACAATTTAAATTATAACAGCTAAATTTTGCCCAGGACAGCAAATCAACTCTATTTTTCACAGAGACAGACATGTGTGAGAGCCTGGCTGTTCACTGACTGAAGCAAAATTCATGCCATTCTTTTGGCCAGGAGCTGGCTATGTACAAGCACACGTCACCAAATATAAAAGTCCTTCCCATCTCTCGAGCAGCAGGAGGAACTCACTAAGGAAGAATAGACCCTGTTAGGATGTGTGGAGGCATGATAATGCCACGCAAGACTAAAAGCAAAATAGTGGGTACACAGAGGGCCTGGGCTGTATCTCAGTGTCCTGCTTGCCTGGCACATATAAAGTTCTGAATTTTAGCCTGGTGCTGAAAGAAAAGAAAAAAAAGAAAAGAAAAGAAAAGAAAAGAAAAGAAAAGAAAAGAAAAGAAAAGAAAAGATAAAAGAGAAGAAAATAAAAGAAAAAAGGGAAGTGAAGTGCAGCCAGGCATGGTGGTGCACGCCTGTAATCCCAGCACTTTGGAGGTGGAGGCAGGAGGATTATTGCTGGTTCCAGAGCAGCCTGGTCTACAAAGTGGCTCAAAGACAGCCTGAACTGCATAGCAAGACCCTGTCTCAAAAAAGACAAAAAAAAAGAAAAAGAAATAAAGAAAGAGAAAAAGAACACCTATAATCCCAGCACTTGGGAAGCTGAAAACAGGAGGATCACTACAAGTCCAAGCTGTGTGGTGAGATCCTATACTAAATCCAAAAAAAAAAAAAAAAAAAGTATGAAGAAGGAAAAGATTATTTGATTTGAAGCTGTGTATAAAGAGCTAATATATTATTTGAAGTTTACATTTACAGCACTGAGAGGCCAAGGCTGAAGGATTACAGGTTCAAACCTAGGCTGGGCAACGTAGACCATGTATCAAAAAAAAAAAATTTTTTTTTTAAACAGTTGAGGATACAGGTAAGTGCAAAGGCTTTAGGTTCAATTTCCAATAATGAAAAAACAAAACCAAAATAAAAGAGTAGAAATGAAAATATAGTGCTGAACACAAGAACCAAAATCAAGGATTGACACTAAAATTGAAACTGACTTGCAGGCCTAGTGCTGAGTAGGAGACTGGGACAGCAGCACTGAAAATGAATGTTCGTGTGTTTCAAGCATGTTCATGGTTAGGTCATAAGGGTGGTGAGCCTTATCACAGGTGTATCGCTAAGCACAGCAAAAGATGTCTCTTACTCATTGAATAGATTCAAAAGCAAAATGTCTCCATTATTGACATAGACTTATAACATCAGTTCTACTAATCTAAAGGGTAGACAAGTATAAGTAGCATAATATGTATATTTCTTGTGTCTGATCTTTATATTTTAATAACATATTTTCTCTTAACTATATTCTACTCATGATAAAAAATAGGGTTATTTCTAGAAGTCACATTCATTATTGGGAAAGGCTAATGAAGACAATAATATGACTGATTTGAAATTACTATATACAAATCATTAAGGACTAGGAGTATTATATGATGCTGATATTTTTAAAAATAAAATTATAAAGGATTTAAACAATTATTAATAAACCTGCAATATAGAAATACAGTCAAGGTAACTATATATGTTCACATATAGACGTAGCAGGCATCATAATTTAGTTCTGCCGTAGTCAGTAGGATTATGGCAAGGCATGAAATGGCAGGATTCTACCCATTTGAGGAATAGATTCATAGTAAGTCTCATCATTTAAAACCAGTTACAGTCTCTTGCTGCAGCAA
>NW_004524822.1:2237836-2241410 GCF_000260255.1 Octodon degus
TGTGTATATTTAGTACAGGGTCCATAGGGTCTCACTACACAGATCCAACTCATAATGATCCTCCTGTTTTCAGCCTCCCAAGTATTGGGATTACAGGTGCGTGTCACCATGTCCAGTCTCAGTCACTGTCTCAGCATGCCCTGGGGACAGAGCCAGCATGGCTTATGGTGCTGGAGATCAAACCCCAGCCCCTATTCTCTACCTAAGCAGGCGCTTTAGTCCACTGAGCTATCTGGCTTGCCCTCATTCTACATTTTTTAAAAAAATAACTTAAAATCTTTAATTACATGTTCACAAATGTATTTGGGATTAAGTCTAGGTAAAAAGAGTAACAATACAGACCAGTCGACAAGTGACTCGATTAGGATTCCATCGGTAACGTACATAGCATACATGCAACCCTCCAGATAGCCTTTTGGGTACAAAGCAGTGCTACTAGTCGGGGGAAAGCTAGTAGTCGAAGATTAGCTGGAAAGTGAAGATGCACTCCCCAAGTAACTGCGGGGCACTGACAGCAGACCAAGCTCTCGGTACAAAGGAAAAAGAGGAAGCCCATGGCTTCATTTTCTTTATATTACTGGAACCCTTTCAATGTCTGCTAGGATTCTTCCTGTGTGGATCCTAACACTACCCCATCACCCAGCCAACAGTACCAATTCAGAGCCTCTGGACATTTCAGAAGACCCCCAGTCTCTTGTGCTGCAGTGTTTTTGTAATGTCTCTCTTCATAATTTATCTTGAATAGATCTAGTCTCCATCTCCTCTGCTATCACTTTGTGTGTGTGTGTGTGTGTGTGTGTGTGTGTGTGTGTGTGTGTCTTTTTGAGACAGGGTCTCATTACCCAGTACAGGCTTGCCTTGAGCTAACTTTCTATCCCAAGCTGGTCTAGAACTCACAAGGACTCTCCTGTCTTAGCCTCCTGAATGTTGAGATTACGGGTGTACATCACCACACCTAGCCCTACTATCACTTTGATACTACAAAATACAGAACTCTTGAAACCAAATCCTGTTCTGTTTCTTAATGACTGAATGAATATGTGTGAAGTAATTTGTCTTGCCATTGGTATCAGACCCCTCTCTGTTATAATACTGACCTTAACTATAGCAACAACAATAGCAAAATTATCAGGTAATTACTACAGGCGTGAATGCATATTTGAAGGCCATTAAAGCTCAGAGGCAGTAAGGAGCTAAGCTGCCATAATGGTGACAATGCCAGAATTTGACTTTAATGTACAGTGATTGCTTCAGTGACCATGTTCTTAATTTTTCCTCTTATGACTTTGCAAAATTAGAACAATGCTTAAGTAACAGGAATTTGGTGAAGACTGAAGACAATGATTTATCTGAAATGATTTGGGTGAGCTATGGAGATAGCTCGGCAGTCTAAGGGCTTGCATGACAAGTGTAAGGACCCAGGTTCAGTTCCTGACCCTGCATGTTATGCTGGACACCAAAACCAGATGTCTTGGTACAAGCACGTAATCCCAGAGATGAGGAGGCTGAGACAGGAGGACCACTATGAGTCTGAGCTGCATAGTGAGACCCTATATCAAATAAATAAACAAAAGATTTTAAAAAATGATTTAGGAATAGAAAATAAAAGAAATATGTTCATAATTTTTCTATGTAGCTTTATGTGTGTAGAGTACTGGAAGTTAGTGGTAATTTGTCCCACCAAATGAAAATGCTGAAAATGTTACACAGTAAATAGATCATTTATTTGATACTACCTAGTTTTTCTCAAATCAAAAGTTAACATCAAACTCTTTGTGAGAATTATACATATATGAATATTTTGCAAATCTCCCATGCTTATTAAACATAGAATTCAATTAAATGCAAGCATTTCTTAAAGGGCTTTTTAGTTGGAATGAAAAAAAAAATCAACATTGACAGAATTTATAAGCAGTTTTTGCATCTGTTTCTATGTACAATCATATGAAAAATTTCATAAGCACAGAAATATCGCATGACAGTGGAATTCCAACATGGGGCTAAAATGTAGCAAGCATGAGGAGCTCGTGTTAGTAATGTGAGACATCTTAACACAGGTAGAAAAACTTATGCCACAGCCACCTTCAAAAACTCTTGGATACTGAAGTCTGGGGTACTTTCTGTATGCATTCTAGGACTTCCTGAATGTTCCTTTGTCATAAATATTAAACTCCACTACTCATAACTGGAAATTATATTTGCAATAAGCCATAAATTTGACTTTTATTGGTTGAATTTAACGTTTTATTCAACTCTTAGTTTGAGTGGTTTTCTCTTCCTTCTATTTCTAGAATCATGAAACTTAGTTTTCTAAACCTTTAGTCCAAACTGCTTGATTTCCTGCAATGTTTTTTCCTTCATTCTACATTTGCAGTGGATAAGGTTGATAATAGACCTCAACAAGTTACCCCATTGATCATTACTGGCTATGCCTCAACAGTGGTCAAAAGTCCTTTAAGGGCTGGCAAGATAGCTCAGCAGACAAAGCGCCTGCGTAGGCAAGCACAGGGACTGGGGTTCAATTCCCGGTACTGCATGCTGCACCAGCCCCACCCCTGGGTGCACTGAGCCAGGGACTGAGACTGGGCCTGGTGGCACACACCTATAATCCCAGTGCTGGGGAGGCTGAGACAGGAGGATTACCATGAGTCTGAGCTGTGTAGTGAGATCCTGTACCAAATACATTTTTTTTTTAAAGCCTTTGAAATTTTCTTATTTACCTGGAAATTTAGTATTTGCTGAAGTGTTTCTTTCATCTGATGACACCGCTGATCCACTACTGAGTCCAACAAGGATAATCTGCCCAAAAGACACCCCAAAGTATCTTCAATAACATCTCGGTTATCACCATTTTCTGGAAAAGTTTGGGAAAACAAATTCTTGTTCTTATCCATTTCTTCAGACATTTCCTTGATGTCTTTAGCAAGAGCCTAGGAGAGATGAAAGAGAAACTTCATTTCCACAGTTGGAACCAAGAATCAACATGCAAATCAAGTCACTTCTTCACAGACACTCCATTGCATCTCACAGCCTAGCAATAACCATACCTTAAGAGGGTTGAACCTCTTTCAAATGCACCTACACATTTTCAGGAAATTGTCTAGAAGAGACTTTTCTAAGGAACTTCACATTAATAGCTAATAATATATAATGATACAAAATGAGTTGTGTAAAATGCTACTTTAAAATTCAGGTTTTTTATTTTTTAATTTTTTTTATTTTTATGTATTCCGTACACATCCTACAGGGTCTCACTATGTAGATCGGACTCATAGTGATCCTCCTGTGTTCACTCTCTCAAGTGCTGGGATTACAGGCACACACCACCACAGCCAGTCTCATTCTCCATCCCAGCAAGCCCTGGGGGTGGGGCTGGCACCACACACCGGGGATCAAACCAGGTTGCTGTGCTCTGCCTAAGCAGGCGCTTTAGTCCACAAAATTCAGTTGTTTCACGCATGCGAAATTTATGACATACAACAGTTACCTACAGACTTCTCTATTTTTTCCTCCTCTTGTATATACAAGATAAGAAATTAAAGTGCAAAGCATAAATATCATTAAGCTTTTTACA
>NW_004524822.1:2242267-2245982 GCF_000260255.1 Octodon degus
CTCTCATGGAAAGACTATGGAAACCTGTACAAGCCAGACAACACCAATCCAAACCACAACAGTCACATGCACAGCACAACCCTACGACTCTACCTGCGATGAGGCCTCCTCGAAGGCCTGGTTCAGTCCATCCAGCAATGACGTCACTGCAGATTTATCCTGTGTCTGTGCTTCACCCTTGTACAGTGGCACCCCAGACAGGAGTCGGCTTGGTCTGCTGTACAGCTGCAGACAAATAGGGTGGTTTACTGAAGAGAGTTTGTACTGTACGCCACTTTCCTCATGTGGAAGTATACACTATGATGGATGCTGGAAAAAAGTGTCCTTAGGAAAGCCTCGCCTAGAGAAACGACTTCTACAATACATCCTGTCACTGAACATGGTGGTCAGATCCAGCAACGGCAATGTTTCTGTTCAGCAAGTTTAAAAAAAAAAAAGTGGGGGGAAAAATACCTGGAATCTTATCTTCTCAGTCTTAGCACTACCTCTGGAAGGAAACAAAGGGAAGGGAAACGGAGTGGGGCAGGGGAGAGGAAGGGAGAGTCTCCATTACAGACCGCCACCCACCATCCTGGGATGGTGCTGACCCACTTTCTCCTACAGGTGGAGCCCTGATCCCCCAGCATCTCTTCAAAAGCTTGTCTTATCTTCCACACCTGCAACAGCAACTTCCCACAATTAAGTTTCAAATCTCTGTTTCCTCTGGCTTTCTGTTTATGGAGCTCACCATGTGCTTAATTTTAAAGAAATGCATGAACTATTTCTTGGGATGGGGTGTAGGTGACACCCCTCCACCAATAGTGTCTGTTCTGATAGTTGAGCTCAGTACATACATTCAGTGTACAAAATACTGGTTAGCAAGTATGAAAAGGAGGAACTTGGGAATGAGGCATATCTGCACCTCGGTTCTAACTCTGCCTCTTCGTTACGAAGTCCTGAGAAGCCAGCTACTCCAGGCCTCAGCTCACAGGTGCACAACATGGAGGGAAGGGAGGCCTCATCACCACCCTGATATGTGACCTTCCAGACTGGAAGTGTGTTCATTCGGTGACCTCTCTTTTCCTCCTGGAAACTGTGATAGTCACTTGCTGCTTCTCTATCTTTCCTTCACTTTCACACCAAAGGAACTAAATCGTGGAGGCACTTCGTACAAATGACCAGTGATTCCTGCTAAGTACTCAAGTGAAAACATGGCCTAGTGAAGAATGTTGAATGTCTTCTATTTACCATCAAAATGCAAGTGAGTTATGAACCAGACACAAACTCAACTCCCCCCCAGCAAGGGCAGCTAATGGGTGGAGCCTGTGGTAGGAGATACATGATATAGATGCTATGAGTTGGATGGAAAAGGGGTTACACCTAACCCTTCTAACCAAGGGAATGGGAAAATACACAAAGGCCTGTGATGAAGACCAGGGTATCTGCAACAGAATTCAAGAATTCAAGGCCATGCATGTGAGGAACATTTGATCAGGGGTAAAGAAGGCAGAGAGGTAGGTGGTCCATGCAAAAGAGAAATGGCATCCTGTGCTAGGATGGACCACAGCTTTGGGCAACTGCCTCCAGGAAACAGAATGCTTTAAATTCGTTGTACACAAAGCTGGTAACTACTCCTGCAGACTCACTGGCCAGAGGAGTGGAAGCAGGGCATGGCATTGGTGTGGTTTTGCAAAAGGGGACAGAAATATGTGGCTGTGGAGAGTCAAGAGGGCCTACATGAGGGACACATTGTGGCCCTTTGACTCTTTCCTTTCATCTGGTCTTGACAAGTCATGTCACTTCACAGTACCAGCTTTGGCAGCTCCTGGTCCCCTCCCCTAGATGCCATGCAGCTATTGACCCCTTTCTTTACAGGCTCAGTCTCCCTAAGCCCGACACGGCTAAAGTGAGAAGGGAAGTTTCCTCAGATCAAGACTACAAGTCTTAGGATTACCGTGATAGAAAACTATGGCCCTGCCATGAGCCTAGGAAAACATTGCTGGGCTAGAATAGGGCTGTTAGGGTTTCTCCCTGGATGTCCCACCAAAGCTTCATGTAGTCATGGTATGGGCTTCCAGAGTTTGTGATTGATTCATGGTCCAGTGCTGGGATTATGAGTGTGAGTGCTGCACCCACACTAGGGCAGGTAGTCTGTATACAACATAGGGAGGGAATGAGGCTTGCTCTCTGCTGCTTTTTTGCTATTTAGTGCCTCTCTGCCTTGTGCATATGCTACTTTGCCTTTGAGCCAGCCAAGTATGGACTGAAACCTCCACAAACTGTGAGCTAAACACACCCTTCTGTCCTTAACTCTGGGTGTTAGATATTTTGTTTCAGCAACTAGAGAAAAGTAACCAAGACAAGGGGCACTGGGTTTTAGCTCATGGTAGACATCTCAAGTCTGCGTGGGCCCCTGGCTCTCTCACCAATGCTCTGAACTGGCAGATTCTGCTATGTTCCCCTGCTTTCCTTGCTGTTGTTTAGAGTGGATTGATAGAAATTATTTCCCTGGAACCTCCTGCTGCTGTATTCAGCTCCTCCACCCTCTGCAACACAATGATCTGTCTCAAGAACCAGCCTTACCAGTGGGCCAGCTACCAGGTTAGCTGACCTCTGGCTTTCTTGCTTTCTAGAAGGTCCAGTGTGTTTCTCATTAAGATCTGAAATTATTAGACACTGGAGGTAGCAATGGGAAGTGAGACAACTTGACCATTTCAAACCTGCAGAATGCCTTGTACTATACAAGTTCATATCCTTGATTTGTATCTATAATTCTTAATGTGAAAACAAGATTTAAGGGGCCAGGGAGATGGCTCAGCGGAATAAGTGCTTCCCTGGCAAGAGCAAGGGCCTGAGTTCAATCCCTGGTTCCACAAAAAACAAAACAAAACAAGACAAAACAAAACAAAAAAAAACCGATTTAAGCATTTAATGGTTTATGCTTCTTCTGAGTCAGAGGTCAGTCACCTGGGAGGAAAAATGTTAGCACTGAAAATTTCACGTATGGATACATGGGACACAGGCTTTTAAGGAAGAGTACATGATGAATAATTTATATCTTACTACGGCAGCAATCATGAAAATACAGATTACCGTGGTTATATTTTCTTAGCATAAGCTGTGCATCTCTTACATGAGTGAATATATGAAAACAAAATTGTCTGATACCACTTGCTCTTGTTCTTGTTCCAGAGTGTTCTGGAGTAGCTTCTGCTTGGCACTAAATTCGTGATGGAGGCTTTCCCACTTCATCCTCATCTGGTCTTCAGAAGATGATCTCTCCCCTTCCAGTCCCAACTCTTGGGATAACCCATCAGGTTTTTCACTATCAAAAGAATCAAGAACCTAAGCTTACAATATGGACAGAAAAGGCATTGAGATGGATAGTTTACGATGTACTAGACCTAGTCTCCGAATGTAAAATAAGATCATGTTTAGTCATTAGCTTACACTTTAAAAAATACTAAGTAAAATAAAAAATCTGAGTCTATAAAATGAGCATATTCGTACTATATATATAAAATGAACCATAAATAGGAATATTTTTAAATGTGCTGATAACAGCTCAATATTAAATAGAAATAATTGTAAATTTAGAATCAGAAAGTAGACTGTGATTGTAGACTACTGTCCTTTGACAAGTAGCTTACAAATTGGTTCAAAGCCCTGAAGATGTCACTTTGTCTACTCAGAGTTTTTTGCCACAAATGTGGGGTACATGCAGGAGACAGACGCT
>NW_004524822.1:2246337-2250447 GCF_000260255.1 Octodon degus
TGTGTTCTTTCAGGTTATCTTGCTAATAACGGGCTAATAACGATAATCATGGCAACAACAATAATCCAGGGAGCCTAAGTTTCAATAAATGTTACTGTGCCAGGAGTTCTGCGATCCTAACCAGAACCATGTCATCTGGAGGACACACTAGATATTAATATATTGACACAGGATTGTTATAGTCCCCCGAGGCCACAGCTTCAAGGCTCAGGCACAAGCCTGAGGAACTATTAGAAAGTGCTGGAACCTTCAGAAGGAGCCTCAAGTGGGACCCAGTGAGGTCACTGAGGGGCGGGTGCCCTTGAAAGGGACACCAGCACCTTGCCTTGCCCTTGCTTGCATCTGCAGCACCAAGAGGCATGCAGCTTTGTGTCACCATGCGCTCCCTGTCAAGATACTCTGCCTTACCACAGGCCCACAGTGACAAGGCCAGAGGTTTAGATGACCTAAAGCCTTTCAAAGCATGAGTCAAACAAACATTTCCTTCTTTTAAGTTATTTACCTCAGTTATTTAGTCACAGTGATAGAAAGTCGACTATCACCAAGCCTGCAGTACCCCAAAGCCAATGCTTCCCCAAATAAACGTGAATACAATATTATCTTTTGGTGAGGCTTTTACGTGAGCCTTAACATGTAAATACACCTAAGGTGCTGGGATTCTACTGTAGGATATAACTTAGGGAGTGCCTCCCATCTATTAGAGGTGATGTAAGGCTATTTGCTATAATGTTTGTAACAGGAAAAACAAAAGGAAGAAAGGAAAGTGGGCCAGGGAGATGTCTCAGTAGAATAAGTGCTTCCCTGGCAAGTGCAAGAGCCTGAGTTCAATCCACAGTTCCACCAAAAAAAGAAAGAGAGAAAGAAAGAAAGAAAGAAAGAAAGAAAGAAAGAAAGAAAGAAAGAAAGAAAGAAAGAAAGAACAGAAGGAATGAAGGGAGGGAGGGAGGGAGAGAAGGAGAGAGGGAGAAAGGGAAGGGAGAAAAGGAGAGGGGAGGGGAGGAGAAGGGAGGGGAGGGAGGGAGGAAGGGAGGGAGGGTGAAGAAATCGTTATGCTCATAGTATCAAATACTATCAAGCAATTAAAATGAAGTATGTCAGTAGGGAGGTATAGATTGATAAAAAAAATAATAATAACATTGAGTGAAAAAAGTCAACACAGAATACTTCTAAATGAGTATTTGTTATATTAATCTTGGTATTTTCTTTTCAAGAACCTTTTAATTTAAAGAGCCTATGAAATTAAAATTGTTTCCTGTACTTTCTTTTGTGTTGGTGAACAGTGCTATATCACTTTGTTTTCTTATTTTTTGCATTTTGGTGGCATTTGCAGGCAAAAATGACTACGATTTTTTTTTTTTTTTTGTATTTATGTATTTGGTACAGGGTCTCACAGTGCAGCTCTGGACTCATAGCGACCCTCCTGTTTTCAGCCTTCCCAGGGCTGGGATTACAGGCATGTGCCACCATGCCCGGACTCAGCATGTCCTGGGGGTGGGGCCGGCACGGCATGCAGGATCTTGCTGGCCCTACTATATCAATTTAATTCACTATGTTCACACAAAATTGATTCTAAAAGGAGGGAAATATTTAATATGCATATTCCTATAGTTAATGTAATAATAGTAGCAAATTAGTTTAAATTAGAAAGTAACCTTTCATTCCCAACCGACAATATTTCTTCTTTCCCTTCATGTTTATATTGATGAATTTCCAGTTAGTTTTTCTTAGTAATCTTGGAAGGAGCGGTCCATCAACTGAATCTGTCTACCAGGTATTTATTCTGTACACAGTAAACTTGTATAAATTTATAATCTGAAAGATTAAGTCCTTTTCACAGGGATTTTTTCTTTTCTTTTTTTCTTTAACTTATGAATTTGGTAAAGGGTCTCACTACATAGCTCTGACTCATAGTGATCCTCCTGCTTCAGCCTCTCCAGCACAGGGACTATAAGCATGCGCCACCACACCTGGTCTCGATGGCCGGCTCAGTGTGCCCGTGGGCTGGGCTGGCATGACATGTGGTGCCAAGAGCAAACTCCGGTCCCTTCATGTTCCTCGCCTGCTGAGCTATCTCACTGGCCCTTCTTTTGGCTTCTAGATATCACTTAATTCACAGCCGTTTGCTTGGTACCCGGAGGCTTAAAAAAAAGTGGGTGAACTGGAATCAACTATATTCAAAGGTAAATACAAGAGTTAGATAAAATGTTTATGCAAGTTCTTGTGTTCTTTATACTTGTATAAACTTTATAACTTATGTAAACATTAAAGAATATATGGTTGGGCATGGTGACACACACCTGTAATCCCAGCACTCAGGAGGCTGAGGCAGGAGGATCAATGGGAGTTCAAGGCCAGCCTGAGTTATAAAATGAGTTCAAGGCCAGCCTGGACTACACAATGAAACTCTGTCTCCAAAATACGAAAAGAAAATAACAAAAACAATAAAAATTAATGAACTTATTATAAGCCATCTTTAAAGCCAGTTTTATACAGAAAGCTGGTATTTCACGACAAATGCCCTTTCCAAATATTTCCATAGTTCATGTTTACAAAAGCAGCTGATAGCTGTTTGTCTGCCATCTGGGTCCTTTCTGAAAATGAAGGCAGAAGAAAGAGAAAAGAAACCCTGGCAAGGAGCTGCGCGTGCTCCCTGCTGCACCTTTCCGAAGCTTAGTGGTGGGATGGGGAGGCTGTGGGCAAGGGGTTCTTCACAAAGCAGAGTACAGAAAAAGTTACAGACAGCTCTCAGGGCACAGCAAGCATTTGAGAGAAGCTGGGAACAGAAATGCAAAGTGAGGGCAAAGCTCAATCAATGCAAGAAGAGAACACCTCGCCTTGGGCTCACCACGGTTACACGTTTCAGCCTGACCCGCCTTATCCGCACGGCGGACTGAAGAGATGGCTTCAAACCCAGATGTTTGAAACACCAGTTTTACGGTCTTAGGGTTAAATGCAATTTATGATCGCATGTGTCATACATAATTGTTTTCATGCATATTCTTTTAAAGTGATAAATAGGTCAATATTTTTATCATTTTTGGCTTTCATCCTGCTAGCAATACATTTTGTCATTATGCTGTCCTTGAAATGCAATGTGTATATATTCCTATGCCTATTTATCACTTTAAATCCATTGATGTTTGCATAAAACATTTAATATAAAACAGGGAACTGTTTAATATCCATATTTTACAATCTCCCTTTCTCACTATATGATCGGAACCAGTGTCACATCAGTAACAGTATGTCAACACCTGTTAAAGTTTAAAAAAAAAAAATTAAAAACCTCCATCTCTGTCCTTCCCCAAGTTAGTCTGATTATCTATGTTATATTTTCATTCTTGTCCACACATACTATATGTTTATTCCACATTTTTATTTGGCTATATCTACACATTTTATGACACCTTACATATATTTTTTATTAAGATTATACACATAGAAAACCTTTCTTTGGGTTTTTAGACTACTGAGAATTTTTTTCCTTTTCAATTATTTGGTGTTATAAAAATTTTTTTATAAATCATCTTCAGGGCCTCTATTCTTTTTGTTACATTATTCCTCTTGGGAAAAAAAATATTCAGAAATGGGCCGCAGCATGAAAGCTTCTAGTAAATCATAGCCTTGAGCAAGGCAGTCAACACAGTGGCTTCACTGAAATATTTTTAATTTTAGATTTTTAAAGAAGGTTTCCCCGTTGCTAATAGAATTTCCTCTCAGTCATAATTTCCACACTTTGGTCGTCAGGGTAATTGCTTATGCAGACTCTACAAAGCGGCTAACGCGCACAGAGTCAAGTGACTTTCCCAAGCTAAAAGCTGTGGAACAGGAATGAAATATAGGGCGCTTCCACTATTCTGCACTTCCTTTGCCTTCCTCCCTTTCAAATCAAAATCTTCAAGGTGAAAATCCTCCAGCTTCCTTAATTTTACTTTTATTCGTATGTGTGAGGGATTTTCAGTCTCCAGTCTTGACCAGGACTCCAGGCTGTAGGGCTTTGCTTGTAGAAATTATTGGAATGGATTCATCAAGCAGTAACGTGCAAGCATATGTCCAATCCTACAGAACTATGTCTGTTAATCTGAACAAGAGAGGGCTAGGGAGATAGCT
>NW_004524822.1:2250817-2253815 GCF_000260255.1 Octodon degus
TATTTATTTTTTGTATTTTAGGGAAGGGTCTACAGGGTGTTCATGGTCTCACTACTAGATCAGATTCATAGTGATCCCCCTGTTTACAGCCTCCCAAGAACTGGGATTACAGGTATGTGCCACCAAGCCCAGTCTGTTTTTACTTTTGAAAATAAAATTAAACTGAAAAAAAGAAAGAAAGGAAACAAACCTTGTAAATGACAAAGGTAACCCTGTGATAATCAATAAACTTATTCAGTTTCTTTCCTAACCCTCCAGGATAAGTTCAGTAAAGAATTTTTTTTTTTTTTTAAAGAACACTGAGGATACTTGTCCAGCACATTTGTTTTTAGAATAACGCTAGAGGAAGCTAAGCTCTTGAGGGGGAAATGCTCTGCCGTCAGATCTGATCATCAGTTAGAAAGATCATGAGTCCAGTCGCACAACGCATCTCCTAACTGATTTAGAGGACACACTCAGAAGGCCCCTCCGTGACAAGTAGGCTAAGAGCTCTGGCAGGCGGCACGCAAGTTAGCACGACAGTGGCCAGCGGTGCTTGTGCTGAGCAACAAAATGTTCAACATGGAGGCACAACCGGTGTCCACAAGGCAAAGCAAATAACTCCTTTTTTTTTTTCTTTCGGTGTTGGGAATTGAACTCAGGACCTCTGTGCCACTGAGCTGTATATCCCTGGCCCAAATTAACTGCATTTTACATAAGTTGCATGGCTTAAAATTTCGAGAAAGAGGATTACATTTCTTCCAATGGCAGACAAGACTCCTAAGAAGAGAGAGTTCAAGGGTTCTGAGACATACCCAAGGTGGCCCGAGGTTTCCGAGGCTGACTGCTGGGTGAGGAGCTCCTCCCCGCGGCTGGCCACCGACTGGAGGAGGCTCTTCTGCTCCGCTAACTCTTGCTCCAGTTCCTGCCCAAGATAAAGGAAACATGCAAACATCTCTGTCGCTTCTCAGTAATTGTCCACAATCACGGTTCTGTGTCTAACAAATTCTCCGAGAACTTTGGTAGTAAGATCTGCATTCATACCTTATAGAAAAGGTGTAGTTAGATATGCAAACATGCTTTTGAAGTTCTCTAAAGCTTTCTTTTGCCTTGGTAAAGAAATCTGAAAAACCTGGGGGTGGGGGTGGGGGAAAAAAAGTGAGAAAAGAAAGTTTCGCTGGGCAATGGTGCCCTCAAGTGGTACAAAATGTACTCTGATTTTTCAAAAGTCAATTGCATCGGGGCTGGAGAGATGGCTCAGTGGTCTAAAGCACCTACTTGGAACAAGCTTGGCAAAGCGCAGGGACCGCGGTTCAATCCCCCCAGCACCACATGCCAGCCAGCCCCTCCCCCTGGTGGGCTGAGCTGGCCACACACACACACACACACACACTAAATGCAAAATAAATAAAATAAAATAAATTTAAAAGTCAATTGCACCAACCAGGACACCCTTGCAAGCAGCTGCCTCTGTGCTTCTTCCTTACTTTATAAATCAGTTTCAACTGGTTTGTTTGTACCTTTTCATTCATTATCTGTAGCTCATGTGTTTGCTCCTGAGGAAAACAAGGCCTTTCATGTGTCTTTTACACAGAGTTAAGGCGTCAAAGAAAAATATGAATGAAAACTCATTTGTTCTTCTTGGGAGCATCTTACAGTTCTGTTTTGTGACAGAGCTCCCTTGATAGTAACCAGCTGCACTACTCTAAAAAGAACGTGTAGCTCAGCCTTTCCCCAATTCTCAGGGCGTGTGTGAGATTTGACTGATTGATTGATTGATGCAGGGGATTAAATGAAGGCCCTCTTGCATGCAAGGCCAGCTAGCACCTTACCACTGAGCTACACCCTCAGCCCCAAGTTTATTATAAGGAAATAGGCCCAGATGAAGGCAAATCTGAAAGTAGAAGAGGTTTTTTTTGACATGAATGAGGTAACAGGGTTATGCTGGTGGTAAATTAAATACAAATTATTTCTTAAAAAGCCTGGACTTTTTTTCCTTTATTTAATTTTCAAAGACAATGATTTTTACATTTAGGTATATATAATGATCATGTTCCTCATAGGGAATTAGTACCAGTGTGATATGACTTGACTCTTGTTTTCCTACTTCCCCTTCCCTCCCTGTAATGACCCCAGAGGTCATGAGTAAGCAGTGCCCTGCAAGGGGACAGCACAGCCCGCTTCATACAAAGTGAAGCTAAAAGGGACAGTTGGTTACAAAGCACTGTGTCCTCCAGGGCCATTTCCCCGAGTCCCTGCCAGGCAGGCCTGCAGGCTGGTGCACTTACTTTCTGCTGTTGGAGGCTGCTCTGGCGCTGGTGGGTCCGCGTGGTGCGAGCTTGCACCAGCCACTCTTGCAGGCCTGGGCTCTGCGCGGCTGTGAGGTCGGGGTCACTCTCCTCCTTCTCTTGGGCACCTCCCTGCTTTTAATGAGGCAGAAATCAAGAATCAGACTGTCAGGCTGCTCACAGGAAAAGCTTAACCAGAGTGGAAGGAAAATGCTTCTACTGAGGTCTGTCCAGTAACACCGAAGTGGCTCCATCCAGAGGCAAAGCCACACTTTAAAAAAGATGGTGGCATGAAACCCGAGATACAGCATTTTCAGGATTGAGAGTAATAAACAGATGATTATGCTCAGAAATATTTGAGGGGGAAACCCATCTATTTCTAGTAGGTTGCCAGGTATTATTCTAGAGTTATTCCACAAAAATAATGCTAGAGCCTTTTACCAGTTAACTTTCACAGTCATACAAAGGAACAAATATTACTCAAACAATCGATATGTTAGTCTTTCTCCTACAAAAGCATTATGGCCACCTTCTCTACTCAGGTCACACAGTAGATACCAGATAGGCTCAGGGCAAGTACTTGCTTCCCAGAGATGCTTCTGGAAAGCTCCTAACTGAAGAGATCGCAATGTCTTTGAAAAGCACTAAGTCCTTGGTGCTGTGAGCCAGGCACCTTCTAGAATTCAGGAAGAAGAAAATTCACTGTATCCCTACAGGCAAAGGGCCCAACC
>NW_004524822.1:2254345-2258298 GCF_000260255.1 Octodon degus
TTTAGTTTGTGTGGCAGGACAGTGAGGACTGAGATGTCTGGAAAACGCTGCTCTTCAGTGTCACACCCAGCCTGCTGGAGGCTCTGATAAAGTTTGTCAAATGACAGAGACAAAAAAGTAATTATTTACCATCCAGCGAGAGGTAAGCCTTCCTGCTGGATTATGCTAATGGCATTAGGAAGGCGATTTTGCTATGGTTTATGTCTAAATTGTCCCCCAGGCACTCATGAGTTTGCAAGGAGACTGGATCAGAACAGGCACTACCGTCATCAGTGGATTCATGCCTTGCTGAGTTCAGAGTCCAAGGTGTGGTTAGAGGGTGGGGCCTGACCAAGGTCGTCACTGGGATGTGACCTGGAAGGGGGCATTCCAGTCCCCAGCTCCTCCCTTCTCTCCCTGCTTCCTGGCCCCTGATATGAGCAGCTTTCCTCCACTGTCTTCGCACTGCCTGCTTCTGCCGTGGACCCAAACGACTTGGGCTGAGCTCACTAGAAACCGTGAGCCAAGTAAACCTCCTTTCTGCTGGATAGTTAAGACCAAGATAAAAACAAGACTTATATAACAAAAAATGTAACTTTTGTATAAAAATAAAGCGATATTAATATGCTGAGCTGTAAAAGTTTCAAGTCAACAACTTCTGACATTGCCAGGCATGCGTATAACCCGCTACTGTTATTGACTACTGGATTATATTGGATTACTTTGCTGAATTCATGCACCTACAATATATGAATGGCAATGGAATACCCATCTCTGACAAAAGTAAACAAAAAAGGGAGATATAAACGAAGGACCATTTTGTAGTGAAAAAATATGTATATCTGTATATACAAAATAATTAGCATAGATATGCAGCTACTTTCTCTTAGTTCAATGAGAAGAAAGTTTTGAATAGTGTTTAGTTCATGATATCTTGTCTGCATCTTGTACTATGAATAACTACTACAAAGACAACAATATGCAATGTATTAATTATTGTAACTGTCCTCCTAACCTTTTTTTGAAACTGTCTCATTGCTACTTCTTTCTCAAATTAATCTTAAAAAAATAAATAAACCTCTCTGCCTATAAATTGTGGGGGCTGAGTATTTTGTCCTAGAGATGAGAGGGTGAATTTTACATCTGATCCGAGACTAATTCTGAATGAGAACCTTTCTACCTATACTTATGCGCCAAAGGATAAATTACGTGATTTTAGCAAAACTCATCCAATAAATACACAGGAAGTGTCACCCAGCATGCTAGGAGCTCCAAGTATTCTGCAATTAGTCAGACAAAGGGTTGGTGGAGACACAGCCACTGAACAGATAAGAAGGGCTGGGCCGGAGTTAAGGCTGCAAAGAAAGGGAAAAGAGGCAACAGGACTGACAGTGCAGGGGAAGCGGGCTTAGGGTGGTGGAGAACACCTTTAGAAGAGATAAGTGCCTTGAATTCTGAATAATAAGACTTGGACAGTTCGGCACAAATCCAGGGGATGGTGCCCCAGGCCTAGGGAGAGGCTGGTACAGAAATCATACAGAAGCATTTGGCATTTCATAGAGGAGCACCGAGGTTCAGGGATGCAAGGAGGCAGTGAATGGCCCAGGGTGGCTGGAGTGTGGCTGGCAGACAGCAAGGCTATTCTACAAGTTGCCTTCTCTGAGGAGTTACTCTCTGTCTGTTCTGGGGCTGCCACGGCACGCCCCTTGGTTCTGTGCCAAGTTTGATCATGGGAGCAGGGGGATCCATCACCTCAAATTTACTGACCCTGACTGTCTGCCTTTCCCACTTCCTTCAGAGCTTCATACTCCATACTCCATATTCAAGAGAACTAGACAGGGTCTGTTTCCCAGTTGGTTTCCCTTACTGCAATCTCATAAGCAAAGTGGTAAACGCTGAGCTACACTCCCTCTCTGCGCCTCTGGTGTCAGTGCTGGAAGTTACACGAACAGAAGCAATCAGTGAAACCTGCAGGGGCTGTCACATATCCCCACGGGCTTGGACCTCACCTTACGTCACAGCGGTTTCTTCTTTTCCCCTGCTTTCCAGTTGCTCCACAAGGAAGCATACCTTGTTTAGGTGGAATGACAGGTATGCCCTTTGTCTAAAACATGCTACTGAATTTGTAACTTGCACTCCTGTTCAGAATGAGTGACTGTCACACCCAGTTTCCTAAAGTCCCCTCCCACCAAGGCACCTCTCCCAAAGATCTGCAGTGATCTGCCCAAAGTGGGTGGCTGGGGAACGACCATCCAGCCCTGAAGCCCATGAGGAGGGCCCCGTCTTCCCAGTGAGGATCTAAGACATCCTGGCTCTTCTGGGCAAGGAGGAAATAGCAGGCAAATAGAATCTGTAGAGTGATGGGGTTGGCAGTGAGTGTGTGAGACTGAAGTTGTCTCCAGTCAGAGCTGTTCTACCTAAGAAAACAGTGGCCTTGGCCAGGGCCTGTTGACTTTCCCTTGTAGGACCCAGGTCACTTCTGTCTGCTGTTCTGTCCAGCACAGGTCTCTCTCAGTCTCTCAGTCTCTCTCTCAGTCTCTCTCTCTCTCTCTCTCTCTCTCTCTCTCTCTCTCTCTCTCTCTTCCTCCTCCTCCTCCTTCTCCCTCCTTCCCTCCATCCCTCCCCCTCTCTCTTTCTCCAAGAGCCCAATTTAAAGATCCCTTTGGAAAGTTCTCAAAGCCTTCACTACCCATTTGCCCTTCTCAGGTTCCAATCCTCGGGTTGAGAACATTATTTTCAAATTCCTCACCCCAAATTTATGCTTGTAAAAGATAACTACTGCAATAACAGTCCTTGAGAACAACTTGCTCACTTACACACACACACACACACACACACACACTTTTCTCTCTCTCTCTCTCTCTCTCTCTCTCTCTCTCTCTCTCTCTCTCTCTCAGGTTCCTAGACCTAAACACTAGGAAAGGGATCTTCCCTGACTAACAGAGCCCACAAATTCAGAGAAGAAAGCAGATGTTTATTATGTGTTTCTATGCAGTTATATTCACTTTCCATTTAATGAAATTCTTTTAGGATCATTAGTCATTTTGAAACCTAAGACTTGGACCACAGGAATCAAAGAATAATTAAGAATCTAGTTAAAGATATACAAGTCTCATGATTACTTTCTGTGTGGTATCACAGAAGCTTTTTCTCTCTTGGGAATAGGAAGCAAGGTGGCTTCCAACATCAGGGTCCCCTTGGGTGGGGCTACCTACGCTGTTAATTTTGGAAATATTAGAACAGCAGCCACTTTTGCCAGGAACATTCTTTGGAACATTCATGGGGACTGAGAAATGCTAAATATTAAATAAAACATTTCTGCATAAAGCATTTTATTATTTACAAAGGGCAAGCTCTCTGCTCCTTTGATAGATGATCATGTGTAAGATAGTCATATTTCAAGAGATTTTTGCAGATATTTTATGTGTCCTTAAAATCCATGCTTATTCTTGTAGAGATGCAAGAGTTTAGTTATTGACTGACACCCATATAAGTTCAAGCTAAAAGAATAAGGTAGTGGTCAATATCACTACACAGACAGAATAGCACTAAGAACTGTGTGTTAGGACTCTGGTTGTAGCTCGGTGCTACAGTGTATGCTTGGCATGAACGAAGTTCCAGCTTCAATCCCCAGCCCTAGAAAGACAAAGGTAGGAGGAAAGGAAGAGAAAGACGAGGAAGGGAGGGAGGGAGGGAGGGAGAGAGGGAGGGAGGAGCCAACGGAGGGAGGGAAGGAGGGAGGAAAGAAGGGAGGGACCAAGGGAGGAATAGAGGGATAGAGGGAGAAAAAAATTCTGCACAAGGTTTATAAAGGTGTTCTAACTAAAGGGTGTAATGTCATTAATTTCTGCATTAAATGGAAGATATTTTTCCCAATTAACTTTAATTAATCATTCAGTGAAGACTTGGGACATAGGAGAACCTGTACTGTAGCAACATGTAACTCAGTTGTGCTCCAAATTTTCTGATCAAGA
>NW_004524822.1:2262508-2264509 GCF_000260255.1 Octodon degus
GTGGATGAGTCACAGCCCTTGCTTGACAATTTGCTCTGTGTGAAAGCCTGAGAGAATGTTTTCTCCCCATGTGACTCTCCTTAGGCACACTGTACATCATGGATCACATGGCTCTGTGGCCCCATAATCTCCTTGATCAGAAAATTTGGGACACAAATGAGTTACATGATGTTACAGTATAGTTCTCCTATGTCCTGAGTCTTCACTGACCTTGAAAGGCTAGGGACATAATGTTGACTGTCCTTGCAGCCCTTCTTTTTCTCTAATTTTTGGTCTGCAAACTTAGGTTGTTAACCCTCCAGAAGAGAAGCCTATTAATATTACCCTACAACATATGCAATTGGGTTTAACCTTACAATCTGTCTGAATATCAACCATCTTAGGCATAACATGGAACAGGTATTTTCCATCTAGTATTGATCTGTTAAACTTTAAGTCTCTACAGAATATGGAGAAAAAAATTTAAAAAATAAAAACATTTTAAAAATATGAATAAACAATCACATATTTTTACACAGAAATTTAGAAATCTAACCATGTACAGCATTGTAGTAGAACAGTCTTGTGATATTTTTTTTTTTCTTGCTATTTCTGATTTAGTGAGGAGGACATGGACTTGTAAGAAAACTGAAGGAAATTCGAGATCCCTGCCCTTGTCCGTCTCAGTAATGGGTAGGACCAGGGACCAGCTGCCTAATGATGGCCCAGGATCCCATTCAGGATGGTGGATGTCTCTTATTTGACATAAGAATTATTTAGACATTTTAGAACTAAATGTCAGTGTTTACAAATAGGAAGGTTTTTGGGATTCAGTCCAACTTTCTTAACTCTTAAGAAACTGGAAGAACTAGCATCAGTGCCTGTGAACCCTGGGATGCAGGGAGCCAAACTGCCTCTCAGACTCGAGCCACTTCCCAGCTCTGAGGCCTGCGGGTCTTGGCCCCTTGTTCACCACCAGGGGTACAGGTGAGGTCCACGCTTCCCCTGTCCTTTCTATCTGGTGCTGGTGGTAGGGCGTAAATAGAGCTTTGTGATAGCTGCTCCACTTATAGAGCTGTAATGATTGCCTTTGATTGATTGATGATTGATTGATTAGTACCAGGGATCGAATTTGGGACCATGTGCTTGCCAGGCAGGTGCTTAAGCCTCTGAGCTATCTCCCCAGCCCCTGTTTTAGATTTTTTTAAACTGGGAATTTAGCTCAGTTCAATCACAGAGCATCAGTGAAATATAAAAAAACATGATATAATAGATTGGGAATACCTTTCACAAAGCTGCATATTCATGTACTTTTATAGTTATAAATGTGTTTAGTTTGATTTCATTTAATTTTTTTTGTATTTTGGCTTTTTTGGTTTTGACACAGGGCCTCGCTATGAAGTTTGGACTTGTAGTGATTCGGCTGTCTCAACTCCCCGGGTGCTGGGATTAAAGGCCTGCACCACCATGCCTTGTTCTGGGGACTTACACTTTTTAACACTTTTATTTTTATTTTCATTTTCATTATGAAATTAGATTATACTTTTGTTTTGTCTGAAGTGAGGTATTTTTTAAATTTTTATTTTTTAATATTTTATATATTGGGTACAGGGTCTCACTACACAGCTCGCACTCACAGCGATGGTCCTGCTTTCAGCGTGCCCAGCGCTGGGATTACAGACATGCACCACCGTACCCCGTCTTGGCAGCCGGCTCAGCAGCATGGCATGCGGTGCGGGGCATGGGGGGTGTCGAACTCTGGTCCCTTACTGCTTAAGCAGGCTCTTTGTCCACTGAAGGGAGGTCTTTCTAGGATGCCAGGCTGCCCTTGAACTTGCACTCCTCTGCCTCCGCCTTCCCAGTGCTGGGATTCTCCCTGTGCAGCCCCACACCCATCGGCACGCCTATTTTAAAGTATGTAATTTTAAAGTAAAAACTTTCATTTTGTTTTTAGTGAGATTAGTTTATCCAGTAGAGAGTTTGAAGGTCTTTTTGCATGTTTTATGGCCATATATACCTCTT
>NW_004524822.1:2264609-2282332 GCF_000260255.1 Octodon degus
TATTCCAGCACTCAATCTCTTAAAAAATGAATAGAAAGAGCAGGACAAAAAATAGAAAATAAAAAGTAAAATAAGACCACCCATTTGAGTAACCACAATGAATTTAAAAGGATTAAACTTTAAAAGAAAATGGTTCTCTGACTAAATAAGCACTTAAAACTAGTGAGATATAGCTAACTCTTATTTATAAGGAAAAAATCTAGACTACAAGGATACAAAATAAAAGAAACATAAAGAAAATCAAAGGAAGGTTGAAAGACATTTCAGGTAAATATTGCTCAAAAAAGCTCTAGCAATCTGACATGAAAATCACTGTTAAGGAAGATCCCTACATGGCAGTAAAAGTTCAATTCACTCAGAATAGGTAATTGTTATGGTTTGTGTCTGGTTGTCCCCCCAGAGCCTCATGCAATCATGGGGTGGGGACTTCTACAGTTTGAGATTAATTCATGATCAAGGCTGAGATTATGGGTCTTAGTACTGCTGGGATTATGGGTGTGAGTGCCACACCCAGCCTGTGGCAGATAGCCTGAATGCCACTTAAGGGACACAGTTGCCACTACTCCTTCCTTTTGCTCTTTGCTGCCACCAGGAACAGCTGCTCTCTGCCATGTGCCACTCTGCCTTGGAGCTAGCTGAGTGTGGCCTGAAACCTCAGTAACTGTGAGCTAAGTTTACCTTTCCTTCCTTCATTTTGGGTCTTGGGTATTTGACCCAGCAACAAGAGAAGAGTAACTGAGACACAGTCCTAGGTTTCTCTTTAGAGTGCAGTCTAGGGGTTGAACCCTGCACCTGTGAGGCAAGTGCTCTACCACTGAACTACATCCTCAGCTGATTATATGACTGTTCTAAAGTCTTAACACCAAATACAGCACTCTGTGTATATCTAGAGAGTAGAAGGCCTAAAAGAAACACAAACACGTCCTAGTAGGTCTTCGTTTATAATGTCCATTTAAATTTGGAGAATTATCATTTTTCCTATCTTTTCTGCAGGGCAGACCTCAGATCTCTGGGTTCAAGTAGCGCTCCCCGAGCACACATGTGTGGGCACGTGCATGCCCACAGCGGAGCACAGACTGACACCGGGTGCAGGAATGTAGGTGAGTGGGCAGCCTGCCGCCCATCCTCGGGGGTCCTCACCTGGATGTGCAGCTGGCGGTCACGCAGGGCTCTCTGCAGCTCCAGGAGGCTCCCCTTGAGCGTCCTCAGCTTGCCAGCCAGATGCTCAGCCTCGCCCTTCGTGTGTGCCTTGCCCTCCAGCAGCAGGTTCTCGTTGTGGAGGGACAGCTCGGACAGGGCCACCACCTTCTGCTCGATCTCCACCAGCATGTTCTGCCAGGGCACAGGCACGGAGGACATCACACGTGGGAACCAACCTCTGCAGGGACTGTGTGTGGTGGCACTGGCTCCAAACCCCAGCGCTCTGGAAAGCTGAGGCAGGAGGAGCACAAGTGCAAGCCCAGCCTGGGCAAGTTAGTGATGGAGGGAGAGCTTATTTCAAAATGAAAAATACAAAGAAAACTACCATAGCTCAGTGGAAAGGGACTGGGTTCAATTTCTAGTATCACAAAATAAAAGAATGAAGATTTCAGTGCAATTACTCCTCACATTAATTCCTAACAAATAGTCAATATGGGATGAAGTTAATTTTATGGTACAAAAGTCAATTTTGAGTCTCCCCTCTGCCTAAAATCTACTGTTGAAATTTCCAAATACCAGGTCAGGATAGGAACCCTAATAGCAGCAGAGTACCTGGAAGTACTTCCTGCTGTGTAGCCTGGATGCTGACACTAGTTCCTTTTAGATAATAAATACAGATGCCATAAGTATTCAGATATTTGCGGCCTTTAAAATTACCGTGTGTCCAGCAGAAAAGTATAAAAAGGAGGTATATAAAGTAAATCCATATTAATACAATGAGCTGTAAAAGGCTCGAGTCAATAACTTCTGAGGATAACCCACTTATATTATAGACTGCGAGACAGTGTTAGATTGTTTAGTTGAATTCAAACACCTATAGTATTTAGATGCCAATAGAATATTCACCTCTGACAGGACAAAAAAAAAAAAAAAGATACAAAAGAAGGATCATTTTGTATTTATACATACAAAATAGGATAAATTTACAGCTACTTTCGCTTAACTCAATGAGAAGAAAGAGCTGTACTAACAGTGTTCGGACGGAATATCCTGTCTGCTTCTTGTACTATGGATAACCACTAAGAAGATAACAATGTACAGTGTATTCACTATCAAAACTGTCCTATTAATCAGCTGTGAAACTGTCTCACTCATATTTATTTCTCTATTAAAAAAAAGATGGTAGTATTTTTGAACTAGGCAGAAGTGTTGGTTGTGCAATATTTTGACTGTTAAATGCCACGGAGTTGTTCATTTAAAATAAATAAATAAATAAATAAATAAATAAATAAATAAATACAAAATTACTATGTGCTTTACAGAATTGGAGATTGAATTCAGGGCCTTTGCACTGAACTACATCCTCAACCCCTTCAAAAAAAATTGGGTTTTTTTGCACACATCAATATTTCTATATTGTTTTATACTTTTAAAAGTGACAATCCCCAGGCCTGCCATGCCAGCCCCACCCCCGGGACACACTGAGACTGCAATTGAGACTGGGCATGGTGGCACGCACCTATAATCCCAGCTCTTGGGAGGCTGTAAACAGGTGGATCACTAGAGTCTGATCTAGTAGTGAGACCCTGAACACCCTGTAGACCCTTCCCTAAACCCCCCCCCCAAAAAAAAGTGACAGTAACAAATGCTTTACCTTGTTGAGGAGTGATATATCTATTTTCAATGAATAGGAATTAAAAAGTAACAGCATTTTGTCCATATTGAACTTAGGACATCGCATGTAAGTCACAGAAAGCATTAAGAGATGCTGGAAAGCAGAATATACCCAGGAGGCACGAGTGAGTCCAAGGGGACCCATGACTGGAAGAGTCCTGGTGCTCCTGGAGAGAGGGAAAGAAGAGGGCTCTGCAACAGCGCAGGGGTGACAATACCACTGCCTTCTCATCACTCCATGAGCACAGGAAACCTCCAGCTTAGAGCATTCATCGAGGCTGAAAACTTCCCCTGCCCTCTTCAGTTCTGGGCTGTGGCTCACTTTGATACAAGGTCTCACTAAGTCACTGAACTGCCCAAGTTTGGCTTGAACTTTCAATCCTCCTTCATGGTGAAGCATGCTGGGATTATAGGCATGCACCATTATGCCCAGGTAAAAGGCAAACTTTTTAAAAACCAAGTTCCAGACTGAGTTTTTATAACATCTTGCTTCTCTGCTCTCTAAACACATAAAGTTCATAGGTTGTGAGAACTCTTGCACCCATACTGAGACTTCTCCCAACATGTCTTCTCTGTGTTCATGGCAGGGCATGGGCCCTTTCTGTACCTGGCAGTCCACCAGCTGGGCCTCCATGTCCATCGGCTCCGTGGGTGCCCCGAGGGCGACATCCAGGGTGGCCTTTGTACTCAAGAGCCAGTGGTCCAGTTCGTCTGCTTCACAGAGATACCGCTGCAGGGCCTGCTTGTGCCTCTGCTCCTCCAGCTGATCGTTCAACTTCTCCTAAGGAGTTCAGCAGAAGGTGATGTCACTGGAAGGGGAAGGCTTGAGGACTCAGACATGGAGCAGCAGCCTCAAAGCCCCAGCTGCGCATCCAGATCTCTAGAAAATACATGTGTAGGCCACACCTCAGAACAACAAACCAGGCGGGCTGCGGGAAGCTTGGGTCTCAAGATTAGTATTTTTTAAAAGATTCCCAGCCAGGTAACATGGCTCACATCTGTAATCCTAGCACTTGAGAGGCTGAGACAGGAGGGTATTGGACTTCAGGCTAATTTGGAAAATTTAGTGAGACATTTTCTCAAAATAAAAAAAGTAAGGTAAAGCAGGCTGCACAGATGTGGCAGTATATGCCTATAATTCCAGAACTCAGGAGACTAAGGCAGGTGGATCACTGTGAGTTCAAGGCCAGCCCGGGCTACATAAGTGAGTTCAAGGCTAGCCTGGGCTACATGGTGAGGCCCTGTCTAAAAAACAAAGGCAGTTGGGTGGATGAAGATGTAGGTCTGTGGTGGAACACCCTGAGTTCTACCTCTAGTACCAAAACAGTTTTGTTTTTTTTTTTTTCCTCCCAATGATACTAATGTGCCTGAGAGCTGAACATGGCACCCTTAAATAATGTCTATAGGGACAGGTAGTAACAAAAATGACAGAATTACCCAAGAATCAGAACCAGACAGCAGCTTAAGACAACCAGAAAATGGCAAAAAGCACTTGGCCTCAGGGTCTGCGATATGTCAGGGGTGTTAGGACTATAGCAAATCAGAGAATGAGGCCTCCCTAAAAGGCAATCACAAGCACCGACCTCGTGCATAGGGTGGCCCAGGGCTACTGGTGTCTCAGATGAAGGGCAAATGCTAAACTTCTAGATCAGATCTCTGGGTTTTTCCAATTCTCATAAATCATTCATGTTTAAAAAAAATTCAGCCCCAGTAGCAGTTGGCATATAAAGATGTCCCCAAGATTGTGTTTTTCTAGCTTCTGATGAGGCGCTGGCATGATTTTTAATGATTCTGTAAAGAGAACTATTATCTGTATGATTAATTCACTATGTTGGCTTATGGGTTATGCGTTTACCTTTTAGTGTCATTTCATGACAACTTTGCAATTCGGTTCATGGTGACGATCCGTATTTAGTGACTGCACCATGTTTATACTGCTGACTCAAATGCCATCCATGATAAAGTTATACAAATAATATGTCTTTTATTGCAAATTATAAATTTAAAACTTGTGTAATGTACTTATGCTTTTTAAATGAACTATATGTGTATATTTAAAAAGAAAAAAAAAATCAGGCCCATGCTTCCTCTTGACATTCCACTAATTTTTCGTAGCTGGTAAGGACAATAGAAAGTTAACTCTTAAGGTTCTATTATTTTATTTATTTATTTATTTTTGCAGTTTTGGGGATTGAACTCAGGACCTTGCTCTTGCCAGACAAGCTCTTATTCTGAGCTATCTCCCTGGCCCTTAAAGTTCTCTAGATGGCCTGCTTTTCAAAAGTACATAATTAATAATTATTTTTACATAATGTTTATTAAAATTATTTAACATGGGGATTAGTGGGTAGAACACAGGCATTGATTTTAAATTGATCCAGAATAAAATGTATGAATACAAGACTTGAAGTTGGGCATGGTGGTGCACACCTGTAAGCCCAACCTTGGCAATTTAGGAATTAAGAGGACTCCTGGCTCTAAATATATAAATAAATAAATAAATAGGGCCAAGGATGAGAAAAAAATGAATAATTAAAATGTCTCATGTACTTGTACCAACTTCCAATGATACATGTAATTAATCATTTGGGACTATAGAAAGGTACTAATAAATTTTTTTGCAAAAACATTAGAAATGGACTAGGTGTGTAGCTCAGAGTGAAGGCCCTGGGTACAATCCCCAACTATTAAAAAAAAAAAAAAAAACAGAATGTGACTAATGAGTAAATTTAGAAACAGCCTGGACCTCCAGCAGTAGGGCCCTAGTTAACAGAATTATTGTAAAAGCAGCAGCAAGTGACCTAATACTAAGCCGTATCATGAGAAAGGCACGGGGAACCAGAGTGTGCCAGAGAAGCCATGGGATCCTGAGGCCGAGTCAGACGCTGTGCAGACCCTGAGCAGGGCACCTCCCTGGCCAGCAATGCCAACCCACCACCCAATGTGCCCAGGACCAAGAGCTATATGAGACTATACAAAAATTAGCTTATTTTTTAAACATACACATTATTATTGCCAAAATTTGTCTGTCTACCAAACTATATTAAGCAACGTAAGAATCAGACGCTCAAGTGTATTTCGCGAAATCATCACGTTTGAATTGGCTGCCAGGGACGAAGCAGCAGTTCTTTACAGTCTTAGCACCATCGAAAGCTCTTACTACGCAAACCTTCTACACCCCATAATCCCCAGCGCCTCCCTGAGGGGTATAGGGGTGGGTTCCGGGCTTCGCCCTGGCTGACACTTTGCTCTATTCCTTGAACCTTCCCCACACGCAGGAGGATCACGCCCATCCGGCGCACACCTGTCGACCTCATGGGGAAGCAAAGGCAAGGGCAGGCGCCCGGTTACCTCCAGCAGCTGCCGTTTGCCCGCCGCCTTCATCCGGATGGTGGACATGCGCTCGGCCAGCACCGTGAGCGTGGACTGCAGCGCCAGCTGCTCCGCAGGGTCCGACTCCCGCGCCTCGGACACCAGCTCCTCCGCCAGCGAGGCCTGCAGCGCGTTGATCTCATCCTGGACCATGAGAATCTCGTCCATCAGCGCCTGCGGGGAAGACTATGCAGTCACGCTCACGCGTGCATCTCCTCACCGTTTGCGTCCAGCCCGCAGAGGCCCCAGAAGACATCGCAGGTGGAAGTTCTTTAGCCAGAAATCGGGGCTCCGGAACTAAGCTTCACAATGAAGTCGAGACCAGAGGAGGCCAGGGTATTTCTGATCTTAATACTGTGTGTGCCACTCACGGAAGTCACTCTGAACACATTGCTAAACCTTTCTGGTTTTCAACAGGCTCATCTATAATTCAAGGAACGTGTATTCAATAATGTCCAAGAGTCTGAGTCTACCCTGAACATAAAATTTGTCACTTTTGGGCAGGGGAGATAGCTTGGCAGTCTAAGCCCTGGCCCAGAAAACGCAAGGGCCTGGGTTTGATCCCCTGTACCCAATGCCTTGCCAGCCCAGTGACCAGAGGAGCAGGTCGCCGAAACCAGCGTGGTGGCATACATCTGTAATCCCAGCACTGGGGAGGCTGAGACAGGAAGATCACCAAGAGTCTGAGCTGCTTAGGGAGACCCTGTACCAAATAAATAAATAAATAAATAAATAAATAAATAAATAAAATTATTTTCTCCTGGGGGTGGTGGCACGTGCCTGTAATTCTATGTTCTAGGAGGCTGAGGCACGAAGAATAAAAGTTCAATCTAATCCTGGGAAATTTAACAAATTAGTGGTATTCCCTGTCTCCCTCATAAAGGCTTTGGATGGAGCACAGTGCAAAGGTCCAGGGTTCAAGCCCCAGTAGCAGTATTCCCACTTTCACATTCCCTAAAATAGGAAAAATCTAACTGATAGGTTCTGACCCTAGTAAGAATTGCTGAATTATTATGGTATTTGTCTAATATGGCTGAAGCCCTTAGAACAACAGCTTATCTTGTCAGTGACCACTTCCTCCTCCTTCCCCACTCCAGCCCTGGGTAGCCTTTCTTTGACCTTTCCTGCCCACACAAGGGAGCCTCCAATCAGCTCCTTCCACGTCACTAAACCCACCCCTCAAGCTCCGCCCCTGGCAAAAGCCCATAAAGTCTCAGGCTCCCTCTCTCAGGTCAGAGGATGCGCCCTCCTCCCTGCCTTTGGTCCTCTCCCTGTGTTTAGAGTTACTAAAGGCTCTCCCTACCCTCCTTGCTGCTTCTCTGCTGCTCCGCCACCACCACCGTTGCCTCTGAAACCTATCACTAACCTGCTTCTACGTCCTGCTATTGTCATCATTTTTCTCCTAACCTATTCAACTCTCGAACTAAAATTTCGAGGGCGGATATCCAGACTCTCTTTCCTGTCTTCCGACTCTCCCCAGGAAATGGCTATTCCCAAGACTTCAACTATGTTCTCACACAAAGCACTTCCAAATTCAGGTACCCAACCCAGATATCTGCCTGAAATTTGAGGCTTGGTGTATTCTAATGGCATAGTTCATGGATGTTTCCACTATTCTAAGTATTGGTAGGTAAAAAGTACAACTGGCTATCATTCTGGACTAGGCTCTTGCTCTAGTCCCAAGAGAAAAGACCCCCAAATCCAAACAAGTGACCCACAATAAAGTTCCATGTCACCAACCCTCACCTAAGGTGTTTTCCTGGCCTTCTAAAAAAAATACCAGATGAGGTCTGGGGAGATAGCGCAGTAGTATAAGCACCTGCCTGGCAAGCACAACAACCCACGTTCAATGCCCAGTACTGGAAAAAAAAAAAAAAAGGAAAAGAAAAGAAAACAGAAAAGGAAAAACAGATGAGCAACTCAGCCAAGTTTCCCAAATAGGCAGGTCTTAGTCATCATGATTAGCTATTTTAATTCTACTGTGACAAAAGCAACTTGATGCTACCCAATTAATGACTTTTTTCTTCCCAGCTTTACAAGGAAAGTAACTATGAAATGTCTTTTTTTGTTATTGACTTCTGCCTTTTATTTTTCAGCCCTTGTCTACCTATAGAACCAGACTCTTCTGTTTTGGTTCATTTGAACACTTTCTGTATTCAGTGAGGTGCTGCTGAATTCTAGAATCAAACTAAAGTCAAGAAAGAGCTTCAGTTTGTTCTGTTGTAATTTGTGGTCCTTTGCCAGCATGAAGCCTGCTTCACCCTGCCTTCCCAACCCCCACTGCTCAAGCTGCAGGACAGAGTCTGCCTTTCTACCTTCATCCTCTTCAACCTTGTGCAACCCATCCTTCAACCTTACCACCCCAAATGTACCGCAGGGACCTCCAAAGCTCCATTTTCTCCACCTACCCAAGCAAGTCAACTTCCTCAGTTGGTCTCCTGATGAATCTACCTGTTACACTTTCTCTTCTCTGTCCAGTTCATTTTTTACGAAACAAGTACAGAGACTTAAAAAATACCTGTGAGTTCTTCTCACACATACCCCTCCCCCACTTTAAAGTATGTAATGGTTTCCCACTTGTAAAATAAAATATAAACTCCTTACTTACTGATATGGCCTCCTTAGTCCTGCCTCTTGTACCACGCTCCCCTCTCCACTCCCCTCTCACTCTACTTCCGCCTTCTTGGTTAACTTTAGGGCTGCAGCCCTTTCTGACCTCAGGGACCTTGCACATGCATTCCCTCGGGCTGGAACACTCCCACCAGGCAGACGGTGTCCTTCAGTCTAAGATTACCACCACACCTCCACAGTTCTTCCTACCTGAGGAATGTATCTTTCTTGCCTAATAGCACCTTTTCTAACTTCTACCACAATTGTACACCTTTTTGTGTTTATTTCTCACTTGCTTCATTCTATGGCTTTATCTTCACATGTACTATTCACAGGGAAGTTTTTATTTAGGACTTGAATAACCTGTTAGAAAAATAAGCATCATGGCAAAAGACAGGACCTTGATGAAGCAATGTAACTTGGGCTCTGTGTCCATTAACATTTCACGGGTTCCAGTGACTTTGCACCAGGAGGCTTTGTACCAGTAAGCACAACACTCCTCAGAGTGTACTCTCAGTTATTAAAAACAGATAACAGCAAAACACCTTTGCTTTTTCTAATATCTTGTCTCTCTAACTTATTTTGTATTCTTCTTTTGATACAAGTTTTTGGTATGTACTCCAAGATTTGAACTTGAGATCCTCCTGTCTCAACCTCCCAAGTGCTGGAATTACAGGTATGAACTACCATACTCAGCTTGATTTTTAAGAGTATTACACTGACATTGTCACATGTGATATAACCTGTGCAACTGATTCCAATTTTGTAACTCTGTATGCTTCCACTGTAACTTTATTAACTGTTATAACCTCACATAGACGCCACCATCTTGTTCTGTGTGCGCCATTCTAAATGCTGTAACTTTCCACTGTGCCCTGTCCTCTATTTGAGAACCTGCAGTTGAGCCTTTTTCATGCTGTCCTTTGTGCACACCTGAATCTAGTCCCAGCCCAATGCCCTGTTCTTGCCCTTGTTCCCAGCTACAAACTGTACCCACCACTGCACCTGTTATTGTTCATTAGAAACAGGTAATTTTTCAACTGTAGCCCCTAGACGAACCCTTGACATCAGCTTTTGTGGTTTATTAGCTTAAATACCCACTCCTCTCATCCTCCCAGCGTGCACCTCAGCATCTTGCCCAGGTGTCTGCCGCTGGATACCAGCTAAAATAAAGCGCTTCTTTTCTTTTCTAGCCTGACTCATTTTTGAGTTACAACAACATGCATCCAGAAAAGTGCACAGGCCACACACGTGAGGCTCTATTTCTCTGCACAAACTGCACACACCCCTGTTGCTGCGTACAGACCATGAAACTGTTGTAGGCAGCTGAATTCGATGGAAATATTCTAGGCAGTCAGATGGCACCAGGCCTTCAAGGACATCATGAAAGACAAGGTGACTTTGCAGCTTGGAAGAGACAGACACTCCCATATGGGCCAGACCTCAAATCAAAAGAGGAATCACAGCTACATTCTTCTCTAGGGATGGGCATCAAGGATTGATATGCTAAATAAGTATCAATCACCTTGAAAGAGCCTAAAAGAGTCAGTAGCCCAACCCCAACAGGAGGAGACCTTGTTCCATATTCATGCCTGCTTGCTACATGACTGGCTTCCTCATTTGATACTGGCTTTAATCAATTTTACCTGAGCAATGGTGCTTGTAATCTCATTGGTTGACCATAGCATTGTCCCACTTCATGCCCACCTTAGCTCCCATGTTCTCCACCACCTTAGACCCCCCTCACCACATGGTTTTTCTCTATAAAAGTCCCTGGAAGAAATAGCTTCCTGGGGACCACTGCTCGGTGGAGCTTTCTTTCCTCCAATATATCTATCCTGCTCATAACTTCTGTTTGTTCCTAAAATTCATTCTTCGGTTTTAGACAACACAAATTAGTCCCAGGTACTTTGCAGGTCAGGAGATCATTCCACTTATATCATTTGGAAGTCATCCACCCGAGATCATTTGTTCCCTGTGTCAAAACAACTGTGGTGGGACTCAGTGGGGCCCTTGACCTCCTCTCCGTGGCTACTTCCCTCTTTCCTAACACTGTGTTGACTCATAAACATATAGCCCTGCTCTGGTTTTTTTGGTTTGTTTTTTTAATGTATTTGGTTGTTGCAGGGTCTCCTTATACAGCTCAGACTCATGGCAATCCTCCTGCTTTCAACCTCCCCAGCTCTGGGATTATGGGTATGTGCCACTCCACCAGACTCTGGCTGGCTCAGCCCACCCTGGGAGCAGGGCCAGTGTGGCATGTGGTGGCAGGAATCAAACCATGGTCCCTGTACTAAGCTTGCCTAGATGCTGTAGTTTCCTGAGCTGTCTCGCTGGCCCCATGAACTTCAGCTTTATGTAAAGGGAATCACAGGGGCTGTGCTGGTTGGTGTCTGGCTTCCTGTGCTTCCTACCAGCACTGTGGGTTGTTCATGGTGCTGTGCATACCATTTCTCACTTTCATTGCTGTATCACGTAACACCAGTTTGTGAATCTTTTCCATTCATAGTGGGATCTCAGTAGTTTTAATATGCAGTTTCCTGAGGTGGGTAGTAGTTACATGACATGAATATTCTAAATGAATTATACACTTTTGAGCAATTCATCTTATGTCATGTGAATTTCATTTTAATTTAAAAAATACCTGATAGTCAAACATGCCTTCAGCCTCATAATTTTCAATACAAAAGCTAGTGATCAGCTTTTTTGCCATGGTATCTGATTCAAAACGAAGGACATTGGGGCTGGGGAGATAGCTCAGTAGAATAAGCATTTGCAAGCAGAGGGTCCTGAGTTCAATCCCTGGTACCACAAAAAAAAAAAAAAAAAAAAGAAAAAAGAAAAAAAGAAAGATGAAGGACAGGATGAGAAACCATTCGACCTTTGGTTTTTGGCTTGTGATGAGGGGAGGGCGCAAGTGTGACCCTTCAGTGGCCTAGAGGAGAGGCTGGAGGTGTCTGAGGACTCAAAAGGATGTAGAAAGGGGCAGAAGAGGGGAGGCAAGATTTGATGAGAACTCACTGCACACATGGTGTGGAAATGTTGCACTGAATCCCATTACAATATACAAGTAAAACATGGGAATAAAACAAAATTTCAAGCCAGGCACGCACGGTGACCCATGCCTACAATGCCAGCATTCCAGGAGGCTGAGACAGGAGTACGGCAATGTTGGGCAACTTGGCAAGACCCTGTCTCAAACAAAATAAATAAATACATAAAAGCAGAGAAGGCTAGCAATGTACCTCAGTGCAGAGGCAATGAGTTCAATCCCCTGTACCAGAAAAATACATATATACTTTTTACTTTAATACAGAGAAGTACTTTGAGCTCCTCCTTAGAATCACCAGCTCTTTAGTAGGAAGGGAAACATGTAGATTTCATAGTCAGTTCAACATCATCAAAAATAGTCATTTCATCTTGGTTCTCAGAACTATGTTTATGAGCAGAGTTCTTTTCATACCTATTTGAGTTGCTGTGTACATTAAGAAACAAAACTAACTGTGCCTAGGGGCCCACAACTATAATCACAGCACTCAGGAGGCGTAGGCAGGAGGATTGTGAGTTCAAGACCAGCTTTGTGTTCGATCCCCAGTGTGCCACACCAGGCTTGCCCCCCAGGCACACTGAGTTAGGGATTGATACTGGGCATAGTAGCACATGCCTGTAATCCCAGCACTTTGGGGGTTGAAAGCAGGAGAATCACTAGTAGTCCAATCTACATATTGAGACCCTGTACTGCATAGACCATGCACTACATTTATTTATTTATTTGCTTTTTTTGTTTGTTTGTTTTGGTGGAACTGGGGATTGAATTCAGGCCCTTGCACTTGCCAGGGAAGCGCTTATTCTACTGAGACATCTCCCCAGCCCCACCACGTACTAAATTAAAAAAAAAAAAAAAAAGACGAGCTTGGAAAACTTAGCAACTCAGTGAGACCTTGTCTAAAAAACAAACAAAATGAGCAGGGGTTGTAGCTCATGGGGAAGGTCTTGGGTTCAATCTCTAGTATCTAGTAGAAAACAAAACAAAAAGTGAAAACAAGAGTTGGGGTGTGGTGGCACATGCTTATAATCCCAGTACTTGGGTGGCTGAGGCAGGAGGATCCTTGGGAGTTGGAGACCACTCTAGGCTACAAAGTGAGCTAAAGGCCAGCCTGAACTGCACAGTGAGACCCTGTCTCAAAATGAATGATGATGATAATAATAATAATAATAATAATAATAATAATAATAAAGGTAAAAGCAAAACCTCAGGGTACTACCTACTATGTCACTGAGCTCAATGTGTCAAAGACAATACATGTCCGCAAGGGTCAGATGTCCAGGATAATGAAGTCCTGATCACAGTGGGCTCCTGGTCCAGGACATCAGCCAGTCACCTAACGCACTGTACTAAAGACTTGAAATTACACCTATAGAACCATACAGAGATAATAACAGGAAGAACAATTCCACCCAAATTTCATAGCCTTAGCCAAGTGCTGAAAGGGAAAGTGCAGGATTGGGTTAGCGCTCCACACTACCGAGGGAGTGTTGGGAAAGAAATGACAGCTAAAGCACGTCTGCTGAAGTTTTGAAGCCTAAAAATCATGCTGGACTCAGTTATCCCAACTCAGCTGAAATTCAGAAACAGCAATTCTGTAACAGTGCTTGGAATTTCTGAAGTACCATTCCAAAAGGCGAGCACAAATTTAGCTCTTGTGATACTAGTAGCTTTCAAGTCAGCAGCTCTGAACCAGAATTTGTGGAAATGAAGTACAGGCAAAGAAAGGTACCAGAAATAACTCCGATGAAAAATGTCAGATGTGTGATGATATGCAAAATTATGCTGAATTAGGCATGCCTTATATTTTTTCTCCCTCTCCCAAGAACATTAATATAGTTGTCAAGCCCCAGTGTCTGGTAAACATCACTGAATTAATTGTATCTTTTTGCTGCAAGGATGATAGGCAATGCCATTCCAAGTTGGAAAGGGACAAAGAGTCATGTAATTAGCTTGAATTCAAACACAAGTTATAATTGCATCTTTAATTTATAATAGTATTAATGTGTAATTTTGACTTTTCTCCAATAAATCCTTTGAACAAAGTAGTGATCTTGTTCTCTATGCGTACTTGTGTGGCTTTTCTGTGTATAGGTGGGTGTGGCTTTTTAGGTTAGTGACTGAAGAGAGGGGGCTGCTAATTGGGAGCTAATTTGCATTTTTAATTAGGAACTCTAGGGTCAGGGAGATAACTCAGCAGAATAAGCGCTTGCCTGGCAAGCATAAAGGCCTGAATTCAATCCCCAGTTCTGAAAAAAAAAAAAATTAGGAACTCTATACTGGCGGACAGGCCACCAGTGTACCGAGGTTGTGCATTTTCTAACTACCTTGCGAGTCCCAGAAGGGTCTGTGGGACCTATGGTCAGGGTCTTGGCCCACAAGGGTGCCAATTTTTGGACAAAGGAGATGACCTGAAGGTAGAAAAAAAAAATTAAAGTACTGAAGCTGGTGGATTATTGACTCCTGGCAGTCTAATGGTGTGACCTTTCAGTTAAGCCTGATCCAACCCACATACAATTTATGCCATATGCTGTTTGGATGCTTACAGGAAGTGGACACTTGAAGGACAGCAGCCCACCAAGCCTGCCTTCAGTGCTGTCATGTCCCTTCCTCCAGGTCCAGTGAGGATAGGTTTGGGGGACTTGAATGCAGATAGCACTGGAGTACCAGGGCCATGCTGGCAAAGGGACAGTCCCCTTGGATCAGGACGAGGTGGCTGTCAGCAATCGGAAACTGGAGCATCAGTTAAAGAGGAACAAGTGACCTGAAAGCCCTTCTGGAAGGAGGAGGGTCTTGGAAACACAGGTGGGGCTAAGAGGAAAGCAGCTCTGTAACAGTCACCCAAGATCCCCAGTGCCTTCAGGATTGCTCTGGTTTACAAAAGTAAAAGTTCCTTTCTGTCTCTTTGTTTGTTTGTTTGTTTGTTTGTTTGTTTGTTTGTTTCAGTACTAGGGATTAACTGCAGGGTTTTGACCCTAAGTAACAGTCTCAGCTTTTTTTTTTTTTTTTTTTTTTTAAATTGAGACAGGGTCTTGCTAAATTGCCCAGGCTGGGCTCAAATGTATGATTTTCCTGCCTCAGCTTCCCAGAGAGCTGGGATCACTGGCAGGCACCACCATGCCCAGCAAGGTTAGTTCTGTACTTTTATTGCATGCTTCCAAAACCTGGCAGATTATGTGTCACTTCAGATGGCAGAAAGACCTGCAGAAGGGGCTTTGTCATAATCAGGACTATGGACAGATGCTGTGCATCTTGGTTTTTATCTTAAGAAGTTACAAGAAGGTGATAGCCATGAAATCACTATTTCACAATATGCCCTCTTTAGAGGACATATTCTCATTTTGTGTTATCCTGCAGGGCCCCATATTGCAAAAGAATGCAATTGTATCTGACTCCACATATGAATAAGCAATGTAGTCTCAGGTTACCCTGGCTTCTAAAAACCACAAGACAAAACGCACGGCTTCACTTTTACAGCAGATAAATTTCCTTGCCTTTATAGATAGAAACATCATACCGAGGTTTTGTAGCTTTTCATTAACATCTAAAAATAGCTTTCTTGTTCCCTACCTTTCATAGGTTTGTCGCATGCTGCTCGGCCAGGGTACAGGAGCATTTCGCCATACCACACTGAGCATGCAGCAGGTAAATGCACACTCCCACATCTTCCACCCCCCACCCCACATGTGTGGTAACAGCACACCTGACAACGTTAAAAGTAATAACCATATTTTAACTTATGCAAATTCTTGCATATATTTAAACTGATGCACTTTTAATATCATCTTTCTGAATTAGGTTAATGTAATCCGTTATATTTTTTTATGGAAAGATGAAGCTCTATCTAGTTTACACAACCCTTTTTATTTTTCTTTTACCACTGAGGACTGAACCCGAGGCCTTTGCACTCAGCTACATCACCAGCCTTTTTACATTTTCTTCTTTTTGAGACCAGGTCTCTAGCAGCCAAGATATTAAACTTCCCAGACTTAGTTTGAACTTGAGTTTCTCCTACTTCAACCTCTTAACCTCTCAGGGAGCTGGATCACAGGTGTGTGCCCCCATACCTGGCTTACCCAACCTTTGAAAAAGTGCTTTCTGTCAAATAGCTGGATTAGAACTGAAAACCCCTTCTCTTCCTTTGCCCACTGAAGTCGGAGATTCGCTCTCTTAACTGATAATGAGAGGTGGGCACACCCTGACTGTCACCCAGAGATAGGAGGTTTAGGGTGTGCAAAGGCTAGCGAGAAAATCAAAATAATTTGGAAACTGTAAGGAACTATACTTTGCATGAGAAAATACAAAAGCATGCATACAGCTTTGTAAAACTGGCGTCAAAGTCCTGTCTTTGTTGCCTGCTTAGGTCCCTCTGGGATGCAGTGTGAGGAACTGTGCCTGGGAATCTTGTTTTCTGTGCCAGACCTGCTGGTCTGCTTTGCAAAGGTGGGCTGTCCCGAGAGCAATGCACCTAGGCAACCCTGCCGGAGGCAAAGGCAGCCCCTCATTTACCTGGTGTTCGGCCATCTGGCTTTCCGGACTTCTGCCGGGCTGGAGGCTCTCGCTAAGCTTCACCTCAATGGCCTCCATTTTTGTTGAGATGGACTGGAGAGCGTCCTGGTACCTTTGCTGGCGCTCCAAAGCCTCATAGAGTGTGCGCTGCTTTTCACTGATCTGAACAACAACAAAAAAAAGGATCTTAGCAACAGTTTCCTACATCTTATCTTCCAGATTGCAACATTTCTTTCCTCACTGCTCTGCCCAAGGCTGTTCAGCTCTGCAGTGGATGTGTAACTCTCTGCTTGTGTTTCATAAGGTAGCACCCGAGGTCATGGGTGTGTGATGAGCTTACCACATTTTTTAAGGTTTCCCAAGATCGCTGCAAATCTCCTAGCTTGGCAGTAGCGGATGGCTCCAGCCCTGGCTCACAGAACTCCCGGGATGTTGATGTGCTGGGGTGGATCCTGGCAGCATCTGTCTGCAGCCTCTCAGCAGACAAGGCTTGGTAATAAGCAATGTCCTGTGAGAGAAAGCACAGTGTTGGGTTCTAAAGGGAAGACTGAGGGTCGGTGAGATAGCTCAGTGGGCAAAGCGCCTGCTTAGGCAAACACAGGGAACGGGGTTTGATCTCCGGCTCCACATGATGCGCCAGCCTCGATCCGGGTGCGCTGAGCCAACCACTGAGACCAGGTGTGGTGGCGCATGCCAGTAATCCCAGTGCTGGGGAGGCTAAAAACAGGAAGATCACTATGAGTCTAAGCTGCATAGTGAGACCCTATACCAAATACACACACACACACAAAAAAAGAGAAGACCACATGTAGACCAATATGCTAGAGGTACTGGTTGTCACAGGGAGGGAGGGTCTAGGATAGGACTCACACCCTTTACAGGTGGCTACAGACTAAGAAAACTAGTAAAATCTGGTGATAAGGTCTTTCGAAATATGGGGATATAGCTCAGAGGCACAGCAACTGCCTGTCAAGCATGAAATCCTGAGTTTGATTCTTGTACCAAAAATAGAAATCAATGCACATTACAGTTAATTACTTTTATGATGTTTAGTTTATATAAAATCATAAGACAATCTTACCAGTATTTCAAACTGCTAAAACTCATTTTATGTAAAATGTAAATGAAGAGGATTTAACTGGTACACACTTATTTAAAGGCAGATTACTTTGTATAACCAAATATGAGAATCTAAAAGGCCTGCAAGCAGGTACAGGGGCCAGGGTTCGATCCTCAGGCCTGCTGTGCTGGCCCCGCCCCCGGGGTGTACTGAGACAGCGATTGAGACTGGGTGTGGTGGCGCGTGCCTGTAATCCCAGCTCTTGGGAGGCTGTAAACAGGTGGATCACTAAGAGTCTGATCTAGTAGTGAG
>NW_004524822.1:2283267-2287019 GCF_000260255.1 Octodon degus
CACACACACACACACACACACACGGAGCCATCGAGGGGATATGCTTGTGCTTCTCAAATGACAAGTCTGTCTCTGTTCAGGCACAGTCTCCTCTTAGGCTTGCCTGTGTCCTTGCTTAAAGGTGACCCTTCCTCCTCCCCCTAGAACCCTGTGCACTGGCTTCCACAGCCCTGTCCCAGCAGCCTCTCCTTGGTGGATTCTTTTTTCAGTTTATGAGCAGAGCCCAGTCTCTCTCATCTGAGAACATGGGCTGCACTCTTCTGATTTGATCTCATCACCAGATCCTAGCTTAGAGAAGCCCAGGAATCACAATGTGAGGGACCGAGACCTATAAGCTCACTAGCACACTGAGGCTTGATCCCCATTGTTCGCTCTCACTTCTTCAGCCACCTTCTGGGAACCGCGGCTTGGGAGAGTACACTCTGTCACCCTCAGTGCAGTCTAAGTGTCCAGCCAGATTTCCCTGCTGGTGACCACATACAGCAGCCTTACCACAGCCACCAGTGGCTCCTCTTCTGTGAAATGCAATGATCATTTTTCAACTTTGGTCTCGGTTGTAGTGTCAACAGCCCAGACCCTTTGGAAACTTTTTTTTTTTTTTTTTTTGAGACAGAGTCAGGCTTTGTAGTCCAAGCTGGCCTTGAGCTTGCAGTGACCCTCGTCCCTCAGCTTCCCAGGTATAGGATTATAGGTGTGCATCCCCCACTGGAAATACTTTTAATCTTCCCAGCTTTCCCTAGTCCTTCAAACTTTCTCCTTTGTAGCTTATTTTTCCACTAACTCCTTAATAGTTGGCCAATTTATTAGCTCTAGACTCACATACACAATGCTTGCAAATACCCCGTAGACTCTTCCCAAAGAATATGCAATGAAAAATGGATTTGGAAGAAACAAGAAGTCTTTTCCATTTCTTAATAAGTAGAACTTTACTCACCTAAGCTTTAAGTTCAGAGTCTTTTCTGGATTTCTGTTCATGCTCACCCCCAGCTTTATGAGAGGATGCAGTTCTCCTGACACACACCCTTCCTGTCACCTGGCCTGAAGCTCTCCCCACAGCGACAACTTCCTAACTCAGAGGCAGCAAGCTGGCAGCCTGCCTGTAGCCTGCATGCATTTGGGTTGGCCTATACACTGCTTTAAGATTTTATCTGAAGACAGAGAAGTTTCATTGAAATCCAGACTCATGGCTTCTTTTGAAAACCAGGTGTAGGGTCATGAGCCCTGTGTCTCTATGGAAACTTATTATTATTACTGAACGATTTCATTGCTATTGTTATTAATCTCTTACTGTGCTTAATTTATAAAATAACTTCATCATGCATAGGTATATATGGACAAAAACTTAGTGCATATTGTGTCTCGTATAATCTGTGGTTCAACATAGTCCCTGGGGGTCTTGAAATTATAATCTGTAGACATGAACACAGGTAAGCTATACTACTTCTGTCCGTGAAGATGAGGAAACAGTGGCTTTCCATGTGATAAAGACTTAAGGTTATACACTTTGCTAAAAATAAAGAAAGTTCCAAAAAAATCTAGACTATAATAAATTTGCTACAAAAAAATCATTTTTTTCTGTTTCTGTGTACATGGTTTATGCCAGGACTGACAAAGAGTTCCTTAAAATAATTTGAAAATATATCACCTTTTGCAGTTGAATACCTTGACTCTATTTGGGGACTGACTGCCTAAATTCAATAAAATAAATCAATGTGTACTATAAATAACTACTAAAGTCAATATTGGTGTAGCAAAGAATCACCCTTAAACATCTTCCACCGCTTGTGTACCCAGCTCCAGGGAGGTCCTGCCCAGCAGCTTTCTAAGGAACGGAATCTGGGCCATTGTAACTACGGACCTGCATGTTCCAGTTTATAAAGTGCTTTCAGGGTTAACTTCACATTTCGTTTCCCATCTTGTGAGTTTAGTAGTATTGCTTCCTACTCGACCTGAAAAGGCTGAGGGACCTAGGGGAAGAAGGGCTGGGGCCCAGGGGAGCTTCTGACCCGAAGAGCAGCCATCACCCTCTGGCCACTGCTTTTTGAGTTATTATTTTTTTTTATTTTGCGGTACTGGGGATTGAACTCAGGACCCTGCACTTGCCAGGCAAGCGCTTATTCTTCTGAGCTATCGCCCTGGCCCCAAAATTTGTAGGGTTTGTTTTTAGTGGTACCAGGGATTGAACTCAGGACCTGCTGCTTGCCACGCAAGCACTTATTCTACTGAGCTATCTCCCTGGCCTGGCCACTGCTTTTTAAGCGGTATTTCCCTCAATTCTTCCGTGCAGCCTGAGTCTTGGCTCGAGTCCTGGGGATCAGGAAGCCCGCAGCACATCCAAGGGATGCCTCACTGCTTCCCGCCTCCCATGAGCTAGGTTGTTATTACTTTTAACGAGTAGCTACTGTCAGAGAGTAAACACCCAGGCTGGGAGCCGGATCAAGCCCTTATGTAATGAGAGCTACTTAGGGAGGCAGCAAGCACAAAACCCCTTTCAACAGCTGCGATGTTATACAGCGTTATATTTGGCTGTTCCTAGACACTGCTGTGCACATTCTGTACAGGGCTTGGAATGTGAAAACTGGAACTTAAGAGGTTTATGCATGCTCTCATTTTCAAGAGATGATTCTGTAATCCAATATATCAATGGCTACATTGTCATAGCTTTTTTCATTGTCCTCTGACTTACGGTACTATACAAAAAAACCTGTGTCTGTAATAACGATACATATTTGTTTGGGCAATGGTGAATAGAATGCATTGGCCTTTAACAGCTTCCTCTACGCAGAGCTGTCTCTCTGAGCCTCAGTCTCCCACACCCTGCAGCATCTCAGTTACACTAATGATGTGATTTAATTGATGTTTTCCTGTCACTAGTGAAGAAGTGTCACCACCGGAAAAGCAAAAGCCTAACAGCTCTTGGCTTTAGCGTATAATTAGCTTTTTGATTAGTATTAAATAATCATAATAAAAATATTTGCATATTTTTCACTTACTGGACACCTTCACATATATACCCTGAAGATCACTTCATAGGAAGGGAATCACAGTCTTAAAAAATGGTATATTTTGTCTAATGTTGGTCTCAAGATCAGTTTTTCATTCAGGTAGAAAAATCTTAAAATCATCAACCATCTGAAGTAGGACAGCTACTTTTTCAATATAGTAATCAGTGGATGATGGCCTGATTTCTCTGATTTTAAGAATATCTGTGACTACGGAGAAAAGCATCTTGACAAAGAATGAGTAATATATATTTTTAAGTTGGCAATTGGAGAACAGTGACCTAAACTCACCAGGGCTCTGAACTTCTCATTTTTATGTTGTTCATTTTAATTTCCTCTTATCACTTTCGCTACTGGCTACTCCACGTTAACCTTTCTCTCCGGACAGTGAGGACCCTGTGGTGAAGCCTCTGCCCAGTGGGCTCCGTTCCTCCCCTGGATCCAGTGCGAGGTTTTATGCCATGCAGATGCTCAAAATACAGCTGGCAAATAGACGAGCTGAAAACTTCCTAAGAGCTATACTGACTTTTACCAAGAGAACTGGACGACCTAAAGGTTTCATCAACTTTATATTCACTTTTAACTGGGATAAGGCCTCTATCACAGAAGTCTTTTTTTTTTTTTTTTTTTTTTCAGAGCCGGCGATTGAACTCAGGCCCTTGCGTTTGCCATGCAAGCACTTATTCAAGTGAGCTATCTCCCCAGCCCAGAAGTCTTATTTTGGCTGGTTCAACTTTTCCTTCCTTCTTT
>NW_004524822.1:2287119-2291128 GCF_000260255.1 Octodon degus
TCTCTCTCTCTCTCTCTCTCTCTCTCTCTCTCTCTCTCTTTTTTTCTTTCTTTCCTCTCTATTTAGTATAGGGTCTATGGGTCTGCAGAGTCTCACTATATAGACCAGACTCATAGTGATTATCTTGTTTTCAGCTGCCCAAGCTCTGGGATTTACAGACATGCACCACTACACCTGGACTCTGGCCAGCTTAAGCCACCCTGGGGGTGCAGCTGGTGTGGTATGTGGTGCCAGGGATTGAACCACAGTCCTGGTGCTTGCCTAAGCAGACGCTTTAGTCCACTGAGCTATCTCACTGGCTCCTGGTTCTGCTTTAAAAGTAATATGCCTGCTATGTAGTACAGCTTATAAAGCATTTTCTGTTTAATGCTTCTTCCTTAATAACACATTTTAATTCCTTTGAACATTTGTATCTTTTTATAAGAAAGTAATTAAAGCCTTTATTGTTGTTTTGGCTTAAAATATAGAGAAACACCATAAAAGTTCTTGCAATTATAGAAACATCTTTTAGGCTTCTGCCCAATATTTCTTATAAAGTTATAAGAATTACAGAATAATATATGTTTAATATAAAGTATGCTAAAAGACATCTAATATCAAAACATCTCTTCATTTTATGGGAAATAAAATTTAAGTCTATCAAAAAAATTAGAAAACTGAAATCGCTAAACATTCCAGTACACATATCAGCATGCATCTCTTAAATTAGTTCACAATTAATAAGTTAAAAAATACATAATGGAGATTTTCCAAATCCAAAACCTGAACTGGGAAATGATGACAGTATGTTCAGCACACAATCATGTTATCTTATAGCCATGACAGAGCCCTTAGGATGCAGGGCCTCATGGCACATGAACGCTAGAAGCAAAATCATAGTGCCTTGCAAGAGACCTTCGCTGGCTGCAATCTCCAGAACCTCATTTCTGCCCACCTCACAGTCAGCACCCCAGGTGAGGAGACCCCCCCGCCCAGTGAGCCAGCGGTCTCACAAAACCCTCATGGCCTGCACTACTATGACACCTAATGACATGGCGTTGGAACCAAGTGCAAGGTCGCTTGGACTTCCCACTCCCAGCCTCATAAGGCCAGAGGATGGCATCATCAATCTGATCGGAGCTCACAGGGAATAGAATGCAAGGGAGGAAGAGGTACCTGGTGAACAGAAGCCTCTGTGTTAGCCACAGGTGAAGGGGAGCGACAGGCAGGTGGAGAGGAAATCTCACTGTTGGTTCCCTCTTCCCCAGATTCCTCAGTAACAGGTGACAGCAAGGTGTGACAGCGACCGGCAGTCATCTGCCACAGAAAATGCAACCCAAGAGACATAACAATGAATTAGCTGTGTTAACAAAAGAGATGGCCACGCACAGGCCAAACAAATATTATGTAACAAAGATTAGAATGACTGAGGCCCTAATTCACATATTGATCCCATGTCAGTACTTGAAATTTTTGTCATTTGGTGAATACAATGTTGGGGACTACTTATGAAACCATTAGGAATGAGGGAATGCATGCAAAACATTCAAGGGTTTTTGCTGATTTTTTTTTAAAAAACTTTCTTATTTTTGCTAAGTGTATCTTTCTAAATGTCTTAGAAATATGAATCACACAACTAGGAAGGGGTTATCAAATAAAGTTGGACTGTTGGGGACATCTCAAATTGTAAATCTCCTAGGGAGATAAGTGCACAAATATAACTATAGTCAAGTGGGCCAAGGTCCAGTTACATGTCACTCAAGGCATGCAAATGTGGAGGGAAATACGCAGCTCTGGACAATGCAGTGACCAAAAGACTCAGTGCACTCTAGATCCAAGGTGTGCTGGGGAAGAGCGGTGCACAGAACATTAAAGGAGCTTATGTATTTTATATCCAGTGCTAAAATACAAATTTTCGGTTTTCTTATCTTTTATTTTGCATTTCATCAAACATTTCTGCAAGAACGCACATGCACATTCTGTAGGTAGCTGATTGCCTGGGAAAATGCAATCCTATTATCTCTCAGAAAAGTAGAGCACTGTGCAAAGGTTTTATTTCTCTTTATATTTTGTAAAGCTCAGAGCCTCTCTGTCTTATTGCTGAATTATAAACAAATGCAGGGCGAATCTAGGATAGGTTAGGTAAATGGGCAGTCCCAAGCAAATAGTTTCATTTTTAACTGTCACCGTTTACTAACTGTCTCAGCCCAAATGTAGTCAGAAGTAGTTAAAGATCAAGCCCTCAAATGCTAACGCTAACCCTGAAATAAGCCTCAGCGGGGGCGCCGGCGGCCTCTGAGACACTCGGGTCCAGGCAGCAACGCCGGCGGGAGCTGACTGATCCTTACCATGACCACAGAGGGGTGGGCCGAGGGTGTGGGGAGGAGCTCTCCGTCCAGGTCCTCAGTGCCTTCCGCCAGCCCCTCGACCTCTGTCACCGTCAGCAGCATGGTGGCGTGCTTGGCTTTCATCGTCAGCATCTTGCACTTGGAATTCAAGGAGGCTATCTGCTCCTGGTAGCCCTTGATTTTCTGCGCCAGCTCCTGAGAAAACATTTCCCCCCTGGGTGTCAGACTGCATCAAAAGGAAACAGAAGTAGTAGCGTTCATCTTCCTGCGGCGCCGGCCAATGAGAGGGCAGAGCCAAGCCGGCGGGAGGCAGGATGTGGACTGTGGCGGCGGCGAGAGCCAGCCCGCATCTCAGGCAGAGCCAGCCCACGGCGCTGCAGTCCAGCCGGGCTGAAAAGTGCCAGAAGGCCTGGTCGGGGCAAAAGCAGAAATAAGGTGTGGCGGGTGAACGACTTTTCACCGTGGGAGACGCTACAGCGGAATCGTGAAAGTCCTGCGTTAAGAACTGACAACTTTCTTTAAAACGCCTAAAGCATCTGAAATGTACCAGATGGTTTGTGCCATGGAAATTAGGTCATGTGATAACTAAAACTACAGAAAAAATGCAGCGCTCAGCTCTTGTCCTACACTGAGTATGGTCACAGAGATGACAGTCAATTGCCATTGGAAGGATCACAGAGTCAACTGCTTGCCTGTGCCTGTGAGCATGTGAGCTCTTTGTACATATGAAAACTTAATTTCTATGCAAACTGCTCCCAAATAAAATTTTGTGTATTCAACAATTTTTTTTTCTGTTGTACTCAGCCCTGCAGCAAATATTTCTGATGCTTCAAACAATAGCTCTGAAATGCCTTTCAAACCTAATGGCTTTTAAAGCCCCCCAGCTTTTTCTTGATACTAGGAATCGAACTCAGGACCTTGTACTTGGCAAGCAGGCACTTATGCCACTAAAGTATATCCCCAGCCCCTTTAATGGCTTTTACTTTTATTTATTTTTGGGAAAAAAAATAGCTAGGAATAAAGACTTTAAAATGTTTACTAAGGGCTGGCCAAATAGCTCAGTGGATTAAAGCACCTGCAAGCAGGTGCAGGGGCCAGGGGTTGCATCCCTGGGCCTGCTGTATGGGCCCCGCACCCCGGGACATGCTGAGACAGCAATTGAGACTGGGCATGGTAGTGCATGCCTGTAATCCCAGCTCTTGGAAGGCTGTAAACAGGCAGATCACTAGGAGTCTGATCTAGTAGTGAGACCCTGAACACCCTGTAGACCCTTCCCTAAAATACAACTGCTCCTAGCTCTTAAAATGGTAACTATAGATCCATCTAGGAGTATGATTATCTCACAATTTTATAGATAAACATCTGGGTGTGGTGGTGCATTCCTGTAATCCTAGCATTTGGGAAGCTTAGGCAGGAGGATCATTGTGAATCTGAGGTCAGCCTGGGCTACAGAATGAGCTCAAGGCCAGCCTGAACTACATAGTGAGACTTTCTCTTAAAACTTTAAAAAAATAAATACTATATTTATACTTGATTGTGTGTAAAGAACTATAAATATTAAGTGCCAAATTAATATTTTCTTGCATCTTTTTAAAAGACAAAAACCATATATTCCAAAAGCTTATTCTTTTTGCATTACCCCTTTGTTTGACCCTTTTGCTTGAGACTATGTCATTTGGGTT
>NW_004524822.1:2291448-2305613 GCF_000260255.1 Octodon degus
GCCTCAGCTACTCGAGGGTTGGTATTACAAGGGTACACCACCACACATGGCTATTGTTTTGCTATTGTTCCCATTTTTTCCTTCCCAACCAAACCTGAGTAGAGGGGAAAGCGTTCAGCAGAACTCAACCAGCCACTTGTTAGCCTGATTTCTAGAACATCATAGGAACTTTGAGAACAAGATATGAAAGGCAGAAATAATCATTTCTTTATCTCTGCGGCTGCAGGTACTTAAACTTAGCAGGTTTGCTTCTCTTTTAATAGTGATCAAGTAGTTTATTCTAGGGGCTGGTACACGGGTATTCTAGAAATGATATTTATTCCAATTCTTCCCTCTAAAAGGTACCTCCCAGCCTGCCGGGTTCACTGAGTTCAAGGACACAAAGCTTTCGGGCTCTGGCTTGCCACATAGCTCCTGTGCAGACCCAGGTAGCAATCTTAACTCCTACTTGCACAGCGCTGCGTGCCTGGTCACAGCGCCCTCCAGGAGCACCTGCAGCTGTGCACCCACGCTAAGGTCAAGCACCTGTTTTCTAAGATGAAAGTATCAATTTATTGTGTATAAAATTCATTTAGGTTGTTGGATAAAAATGTAGTTCTGATAAATAGTTCCAAGGATAGTGATTTACTGGGTTTATGATAACTTTTTGGTCAACCCAGGAGACTTCTGGAGCTTTCCACCGCTTGCACCTCATCACTTTTTACACTGGATATTCAGGATGTGCCAAATTTGCTAATGAAAATGAAGCACTAATGGTTTCAAAATGTTATACGCTTTCTGGAATCCATATAGACTAGATTATTTCTGAAAATGGCTATAGAAGTGAAAATTTTAGTACAGCGACCTGGTGGAGCAAAGAAGTCCTGTGACACCCTCCTGTACCAGGAGCACACCTTCTCTATCAGGTGGTGGGCAAAGAAGTCTGAATACTCTCTCCTAGGATCTAAAAATGGTAGGAGCCAGGCATGGTGGTCCATAGCTGTAATCACAGCTTTCTGGGAGACTGAGGCAGGAGGATTCCAAGTTTGAGCCCACTGTGGGCAGTTTTGTGTCTTGGTGAAACCTTGACTCAAAATTAAAAATATAAGAAGAGCTAGGGTTGTAGTCCAGTGCAATTACCACGTAAATTAAAAAGCAAAAATAAGTAACAGTAAAATTGTTTTTACAATTAAATGTTACCTTGGAAAAATTATAGAAAATGAAATGTGAAGTCCTTGAACTGAATTAATTCAGTGATTTTTAGGAGTTGACATTTATAAAGAACTCAGATGGGCCCTAAGATTGAAATTCAATTAACAGCAGATGAAAAATACAGGGGAAACCCCTCAGCCCAGTTTTTCCATTGTCGGGCAGGCTCTCCCCACTCGCCCTTTCCTTGCTGTGTTTGTTTCCCATGCACTGCGACCCTCACGGGGGCCTACAGCATTGTTTACCTGAAAATGTGCTCAAAGTTGCATGATGCAACTGACAAATGCTTACGTGGGATTTAGAACTGGGGAGAGAAGAGTGACAAAGATGAACAGATCACGAGTCAGGAGCCGGGAAAGCCAGGCTATTGCAGAGCGGTCCACAAGGCCTGGCGTGAGCATTCAGCTTCCCGAGACCCCTTTTCTTTTCCTTTGTACCACGGCAGAGTACCGACAGTTTCTGTTACCCTGGAAAAGTCATCGCATTTTCGGATTTGAGTCCAACTTCCACCAGCTACTTGATTCGGGAGCTCAAAAAGTCATTTAAAGGAAATTCAGTTTCCTTATTGATAAAACAGAGATCGCATTTTTTAAAAAATAGAGCCAAATCATCACTAGATTAATGTTTGTAAAAAGATGTAAAATTTTGCAAGTTATTTTTAAAAAATATAAAAACTTTAGTAAAAATCATTGTTATTGCAGCTAAAATACAAATATATTCTAGACCATAATATAAGAAACAATGCAATAAAATTTTGGATCTTACAAAATAGGAGTAAAAAATAGCTTCAAGATAGGTATATACTATAGAATCTTGTGTACATTATGCAAACAGTGGTTTCCAAAATCTGCACAATGTATTTTCATTTAACCAACACAAAAGAGAAATAACTGCTATAGACATCTACAGCTGCAGAAGTAAAGCAGGTGAGAGATTTATTTAAATTAATAAAGAAATCATATAAGTGCTTGGTGTGGAAGTATCAAGAAACTAAGGAACAGGGGCTGGGGAGATGGCTCAGTAGAATAAGCGCTTCTCTGGCAAGCTCAAGGGCCTGAGTTCAATCCCCGGTTCCGGGAGAAAAAAAAGAAAAGAAAAAAAGAAACTAAGGAATCCCAGTGAGAGGGCAGTGAGATCGTGCAAATGCAACATTTGTGAGAACCTTACTATGAAACTTTCTTAGGAAAAATAGTTCTCATATGAAAGTTAAAAGAGAACAAGTTTAAACATCAATGTCTCTCCTTGACACAGAGACAGGAGACCCTTCCGCCAAATTTCGTGGTGATCCACACAAGGAGGGGAAAAGTGAACGAGGCGTATGAAGAAGTTGACAGGCCAGAAGGGACACTGACTGATAAGGGACCGTCTGCTTTAGTGTACTGACTTTTTTAGCCTATCAATGGTTCTGGGTGCAGGGGAGAGCGGGTGTGTCCTGGCTGAGATGCTTCATGAGCAACACAGAAAGACACTGTTGTGGAATCAGCAAATACCACATGCACGGTGCAAAGACAGCTTCAGCAGCTACCCAGGCAATGACATGTTCAGGACAGGGAAGACCATTCTCTTGCAGTCGCTGGCCACAGGCGTTTCCTGCCCCTGGCACTCTGCCTACCTCGTGCCGGGAAATCTGGGCTTGCAGCTCTTGGATGTTACTGGTGGCCACAGGTTTGTCCTCGATCTCTCTGTGAGCACCTTCTATAAGCTGCTGCAGATGCTTCATTTCTTGCTCATATTGCTCGTACTGCACCACTGCCTCCTTCAGAAGAAAGACAAGAACGTGGGGTTTTCTCTCAATAGATCAATAAGTACCTAGTGGCTGGATCACTCTCTGCCAAGCCACTGTCACCTCCTATTTGCCTATGTGTTTGGGAAATCACAAAGGGATAGATAAAACCTTTTTACTTCGATATTTTAAAAGTTCGTTGGCGAAATACTGTGATAGGGTGATTGATGGGCTCAAAGACCTGAATGATGAGGATTCTCTCTCTTCTCTCTTACTTGTGTTGTCCCGAAGGCAAACCACAGCAGTCTGAAAGTGGATTGTTCCCTTCTAGCTCTAAGAAATACTGAGTGACAAAAGGAACATGTTGCAGAAGGGGATGATAAAAAGATGAATCATGGATAACTTCTAGCCTTAGGAATTGAATGTCTAAGCAATTACAAGGCAATGCAAGAAGCCAAAAGAGTTATGCAGATGGACGCTGGTAGTTCAGTGGATTAAAGCACCTGCAAGCAGGTGCAGGGGCTGGTGTTTCGATGGGGGGCAGTGATGAGAGGGCAATTGAGACTGGGTGTGGTGGCACGTGCTTGTAATCCTAGCTCTTGGGAGGCTATAAACAGGCAGATCGCTCCGAGTCCAAACTAGTAGTGAGACCCTGAACACTCTGTAGACCCTTCCCTAAAAAATAAGAATAAACAAATTAAAATGCATGCTGGTGATTTTAATGAGAAGCCACCAAGGCAATTTTTAATAAAAAAGGTAAATATTAGTTGAGAACATATTCATAGTAAATGGTGTCATTTCTCCTTGTTAGATATTTTTTCTCTTATTAGGTGAAGAGACCAAGTTATGCTTCTCCACATTTCTCTGATAAGAAAATGTGTTTGATGAAATAATATTATAAAATACTAAAAATTTGTAATATATAAGGGCAAATGCATATTACCCAAATCTACATTTTTATTGGGTAATTAAAATATTGTAAATATGATTCTGCATAAATTCAACCTATACAAGTCATTATTTATAAAAAATATCACCAACAGACAGTTTTCACAAAAGGATATTTTTCTTTCTTTTTTTTTGTATTTAGTACAGGGTCTACAGGGTCTCATTACACAGATTGGACTCCTACTGATCTTTCCTGTTTTCAGCCTCCCAAGTGCTGGGATTACAGTCACATGCCACCATGTTCAATTTTAATCACTCTCTCAATGTGCCCCGGGGGGAAGGGCTGGCACCGCACACCAGGGATTGAACCCCGCCTAAGCAGGTGCTTTAATCCGCTGAGCTATGTTGCCTGCACAAAAGGATATTTTTATAGAGCTTTTCCCAGCCTTTTGTGGGCCATCCAGTGATAGCATCTTAATCTCCTCATTTTATATAACCACAACAGTTTGTCAGATTTAGCAGTCTGGATGTGTTTTGACGGCTGCGCCTACACAGCACTAAGAAAAGCCGCCCATGACTGGTGCACCAGGCATGGCTGGTGGGGGCTGCGGGGAACCAGCCCGCTGCACCTGCCTGCATGATGTTGCACTGCTGGATGGCGGAGTGCTGCAGCCGGCTGGCCTCCTCCTGCAGGTGCAGGGCAGCATGGCACAGTGGCAAGCTGGCCACCACGTCCTCGGGGATCCGGAGAGCGCTCTGGCAGAGCTGCACGGCCTGCACCTTCGGCTTCAGCGACTCCATCTCAGAGAGCAAGTGCTGGAAGTACAGTGAAAAGTTTAACATTGCTATGTTTTAGTACCTCAGCAGAAGGCATCTACTGAATCGTCACAGATTATAAACATATTGCAAGGAATACAGTTCTCAGTAATAATGGATCTAGATTTAAGACTAGAAATAATTCATTTTTTTTCTTTTCTTTTCTTTCTTTCTTTTCTTTTCTTTTTTTTTAGAGAAAGTCTCACTACGTATTCAGGCTGGTTTTGAATTCACCAGGTAGCCCAGGTTGGCCTTGAACTCATAGCGATCCTCCTGCCTGGGAAGATTACAGGTCTGTTCTACCCAAGTGCTGGGATTACAGGTCTGTTCCACCATGCCCATCTTCTATAATTGAATTTAGAAAATATGTTTCCTAGCTATTCCAGTTTTTTTTTTTTTGTAGAAATTAGTCACTACCCATTTGTTATAAATTATTTCTTTACCTGTCGATGTGATAATTGCTCTTTGAGACTCAGGCGCCCAGTTTCTGGAGAAGTCAGGGTGCTGTGGGCTTGCTCCAAAGCCACTTGTAAGTTTTTCAGTTCAGCTTCAAACTTCTTCATATCCTAGAGAGCAAAGTCCATGTGAATAGTAACCATACAATCACAGACAAAGAAAGCTGTCATAGTCAAGAAAGCGCGTTGTACTACAACTCTATAGCAGGGTCACCTTTTTAGTTTCTCAGTAAGATATATATATGGTTTGTTTGTTTGTTTGTTTGTTTGTTTGTTTGTTTTTTACCTTGGCAGCATCTTGGAGGCTCTGCATATGAATCTTAATGACCTGCCGCAGCTCCTCAGTCTCCCGTCCCAGCTCTGCCACTTGCTGGGACATTTTGTCTATATGGTACACACTGGTGAGGCACTGTAATTTCTCGGACATTGCTTCCAGATCACTGTAAATTTCTTCAGATTCTTCTAGCAGGGCCTAAAGGGAACAGCCAGCATTCATGACACTGCCAGGGGTACAGAGGGCCACAAACAAGCAGCATGGTGCTGTGCGAAGACTAGCAGGCGTGGAGGGGGAGAGGGCCAAGCTGGGCTTCACGCCCGACGTGCACAGGGCAGGCTGTGTAGCGGTCACTGCGTCTGACCATCACACTCCTCACCCTCTACCATGAGGTAGCTCCCTACTTTTCCCCCCCATCTCATGGAAAATAAATCAAGGTCCAGGAAACTCTAACATCTTACTGCAACCATGTGCTGTTCCGTGTGCCCTGTGTTCCACAACATGGTCTATCTCCCAGCTTCCTATGTCACAAAGCCAGGGAATTGTCCTAACGCCTTTCCTCTTTTAGCTATATCCAACCACCAGGAATTCTAGATCCCTAATCCCTGGTATCCCTTGTGTTCCTTTTTTTCTCCATCTCTAAAGAGAGAGCTTGCATTTTCTACTGGCGTGCAGAGTCTGGAGTATAGAGAAACCCTCTTCTGTCATCTTACCATCAGGAATCTGCCTTCTACAGGGTGAGGTTCTTCCTCTACAAGCCTAAGCTTCTAACTTGCTGGCAAAGTATTTGTCCCAGGTTTCAGTTTATATTTTGTTCAAAAGTAAATAGTCTGTCAGAGTGACTTTAGGATAAAATCCACGTTGGAATAGGCTTTTGTTGTTTGTGTTTTCCTGATCTCTTGGTCTTTATCTCTGATCCCTCTTTTCAGCTTGTGAGGACCCCAGAGTACCTGCACTCTTTTTTAAAAAAACGTATTTAATACAGGGTCTCACTACCTAAATTGGACTCATAGTGATTCTCCTGCTTTCAGCCTCCCAAGCTCTGGGATTACAGGTGTGTGCCACCACATCCAGTCTCAGTTACCATCTCAGCATGCCCCAGGGGTGGGGCCAGCACAGCACGCCGGGGATTGAACCCCAGCTGCTGGACTCTGCCTAAGCAGGTGCTTTAGTCCACTGAGCTATCTGGCCAGCCCCAAACAGTGGTTAGGTGCTATGAAGTAGGTGGCAATGCCGCAACTGTATGCGTGTTGTCAGGCCCAAAGGCCTCTTCCATCCTTGTCAAGGGGAGTGCTAACCTTCTCTCCGTTCATACAGCATATGCACTCTCACTCCTAGGATTCTGCCAAGACAATGTCTAAAGCACATTCCAAAGGGAGCTGCAGTGCTTCTCAGGACTCAGCCCTTGTCACCTCTTCCCAAGTGGCCTTCTTTAACCATCCTCTAATACAGGGCTGCTTGGGTGGGGCACCTCCTGAGACCTCTTTCTGCATGATCACACTGGATCATCATGATCTCCTCTTTGTCTGTCCCTCCCTCCCTCTCACTCCACAGAAGCAGGAACAAGGAATAGTCTTTGTATTCCAAATGCTAACCAAAGTTACTACATTGGGAAAGTACTCTGTAACTGTTAAAGAGGAAGGAAGGAAGGAAGGAAGGAAGGAAGGAAGGAAGGAAGGAAGGAAGGAAGGAAGGAAGGAAGGACTGTAAAAAAGAAGAAAAAGCTTTCACAATCTCTTTAAAGGATATCAAACAAGTACGGTGGTACACATCTGCAATCCCTGCATTCTGGGAGGTTGAGGCAAGAGGATCAAAAGTTTTACCCCAGTGTGGGCAATGAAGAAAGATCCTGTCTCAAAATAAAAAGAACTGGAAATATATTAAGGACAAAGGCCCTGAGTCTAATTCTGGGCTCCTCGGGTCAATTTGGTTGGCAAAAAACTACTAAAAACATAAACAAACAAAAACAAGTTGTTTGAAATGTTATTTGACATTAAGATCTTCTTTTTCTTCTTCCTTTTTTTTTTTTTTTTTTTTGTGGAACCAGTGATTAAATTCAGGCCCTTGTGCTTGCCAGGGAAGTGCTTATTCTACTGAGCCATCTCTCCAGGCCCCAAGATCTTCAGCATTTCACTATAGTTCTAATGCTGGATAAAATGTTTTTTGTTTGTTGTTTTTTTACATTTTGGATTCCAGCCTTAGCAAAGAGTTTAGAACGTATAATAAACAGGTCAGAATACCAACATTTTTGACAATCATCATATATTTTGCTAATTGTTTTCTTACTTCTTTAAGTATGAGCTTCCACAAAAATAGTGTTAACTTGACAGTTAAAATCCTCTCTCCTTTCTCCTTAAATTAAAAAAAAAAATTAAAAATCATTTGTTTGTTTGTTTGTTTATTTATTTGGTGCAAGGTCTCACTATGCAGCTTGGATTCATAGTGATCTTCCTGTCTCAGCCTCCCCAGCACTGGGATTACAGGCACGCACCATCACACTAGTTTCAGTGGCTGACAGAGCATACCTCGGGTTCTCGGACCTGCACAGCATACAGTACCATCATCGATCGAATCTGGGTTCTTGCACTTGCCAGGCAGATGCTTAGACCACTGAGCTATCTCCCCAGCTGTTTCCTTACGTTTTTACTTTTAGATTCCTATTGAGGTTGGGTGTGTTTCACTATTTACAAGTCAATAGTAAGGGAAGTCTGTCTGTTAATATCTAAGCATTTCCTGCACCAAACAATCCAAGGTGCAAGGCAGGAATCATGGGAGTGGTGCAGATTGATCAGCAAAGGAAGACTGTGAATGCGGGGGCCACATCAGGCACTGTCAAAGCTTTCCTGGAAGAGAACAGTGCAGAACTCTGTCCACTGGACTGGAAAAGGGGATTAAGGAAAAGATACACATACATAAATTATGTAATAAAGAAAGCCCAAATGCTGGAGGATATCCAAGTAACCTAAAGAAGTTAGTCTATATTTTGTTGAAAGATGAGTAGTCTGTTAGATACCTATACCTAATTCAAGCCGTGGTTACGAAGGGATGAAATAATTTCCTGTCTAGTATGGGCAAAAGAAAAGAAGTATTTCTGTCACATAACTTCACAGGAAATGAAGTAACACAGTTGCCATGTGATGTGGACTCATTGTTCCTGCTGACCCTGCCCTGCCCTGGAAGGCTTATGACTGAGTCCCAGCCGAGGCAGAAGGCTGCAGGGAAGGAGGCAGGGAACTCCTACGGAACACCTGTGTCTGCCAGCTGTTTGGAGATCCATGAAGCCATTTAATCCTCCTGTCTGATGTGTGACTACTATTCACTCCCCCACTTTAGAAATGAGAAGACAGAATTAAAAGAGGCAAAATATTTTGCTCCAAATCACGTAGTCCCTAATGGTGGAGTTCAGTTTCTTTCTCAGGCTAGTGATGTGGAGCCTATAATCTTTCATGCATCACTTTATAGAATTTCCCTGCATATCACTGTTTTTAAAAAGGTGAAAAAATAGTCATGTAGAGCTGATTGTCATTGGTATTTGGAAAAGAAGATCTAGGGTACATAGAGGGCATTATCATGGTTTATAGCTACTTTCTGTTAAACTAGAAAAGTCAGCGTTCTTTTGATCTGGAACCTACAAAAAGTTTACATCATGACCCTCTAAATTTTGACAGTCAAACTGCTCCTTGTTACTCTTTGAAACCTATTTTCCCTAAAGTTACCTGATGTGAAATGTACTGTTCCCGAAGTTGGCTTGAAGAATTCCATACAATATTTCCATGTACCAAGACTTTAGCTTTCTCGATCCACTTCAAAATTAATCCAAGCATTTCATTGTATTCTTCTAAATGTGAGGTTGCCTGAAAAATCATGAACATTCATGAACATGAACTTTGCCTCCTGAGCTACAAATAGTCACACGTGTGATATTGAAAGGAACCGTGAAAACTCATTTCCATGTTGAAACCCATCAGAGGTTTCCCAGTGACTTTAGGGGAAGGTTGGAGTTCTTAATAAGCTTGAATAATTTCTCTTTACCTATTTCCCCTTCTTATTTGACTTATCTGTCAATGTGCTCCTTACTTCTTTTTTTTTCCTGATCCTGGAATTCCACCTCCGGATCTTGCGCTTGATGGGCAGGTGCTGTGCTGCTGAGCTACATCCCTGGCCTATCCAGCTGCTTTCTATTCCTGTCCCATATTCCACTTTCCACTTGGTAAGGTGGTGACAGGTGGGAACTCTAGCATGCTGGGTTTCAATATTCATTGATCATCAATTCCTGATTTTAATTTGATTACACAAATAATACTTATTGAATTTGTGAAGTTGTCTGCAAATCTGTTGTGGTTCAGATCTAAAATTTCCCTCAAAAGTCTCCTGGGTTGAGGAGTGGAGGTTTTATAAGGTGACTGGATCAAGGGTGTGATCATCAGCTGATTAAACCATTGAGGAGTTGTGGGCTGAGGGTCCTATTAGAGCATAGGAACTGGTCAGAAGAGGCGGGCACTGCGCATGCAGCCTGGGAAGGTCTCTACTTGTCCCTGCTCCTTCCCCCTCTCTCTGCTTCTAGGTATCATGGGCTGCACAGCTTTGCTCCACAGCTTTCCTTCCCAGTGAGCTTTTCCACACTGTTTCTTCCTGGAACAACCAAGCATGGCCTGAATCTTCTGAAAACCATGAGCCAAAATGAATCTCTGTTACCTTAAGTTGTGAGTATTGGGCACTTTGTCCCAGTGGTAGAAAAGGACAGGAAAGTAGCTAATTGATTAATATACTACATGATCTATTAAGTAAATGCAAACACACACACACACACACACACATGCACACACCCCTTACATTAAGATTTCTTTTATGAAATATTCCTCTAGTCTACAAACTATTTCCCCCAAATCCATCTGTATAACTTTTTTTTTTTTTTTTTAACCAGGGATTGAACTCAGGTCCTTGTGCTTGCCAGGCAAGTGCTTATTCTACTAAGCTGTCTCCCCGGCCCTGTATAACAATTGTTGTCAGTGAATTTATAATGTTATTAGCTATGAAACAAACACAGGTTTGCATACAAAGTGCAGGAGCACAAGCATGGTATGAAATAAGCCACATCCAAATGTCTTCTGTTGCTGCCAGCATCATCTTTTCAACGGTTTTCAATAGGAAGACAGGTGCTTAAGCTTTCTGCCTGTAAACACAGATTCAAGGCTGGAGCACAGACCTGGGTGAGCTTGGAGAGCCGGCTCTCAGCCTGCCGGACAGTCTGCTGCTGAAGCTCGGTCAGTTTTCCTATCTTCTTGGCTAGCGGCTTGCCCAGGTGGCCATGCTGTTCAGAGAACTTCTGGACTGCTGCATCTAATTCCATTAGCTTTGCATTGCAGCCGTCTAGCTCCTCTCCCAGGACCTAGATGGTCATCCGATATGAGAACATTAGAGGATAGAAAATAGGCTTCTCTGCATTTGTTATGATTGGGAGGATTATATTTTACATAATATTTATAAAAGCCTAATATTAGGAAAAGCACTTCTACTTTGACATCCTTCAGTGTTCTGGGGGGATGGAGAGGCAGAACAGAATGTGTTCCACTCTTGGTTTTTATTTCCTGAATGCCAGGGCTTACGTTTTCCTTCTGCCCAACCCAAACAGATTACTCACTTCACGCATGGACAGTGTGCAAAGACAGAATGAACTACCAGAAACATGAATCAATTTGGAAATTATGAACTTGTATTTATAAGCTTGCCGTCACTTAGCCTTTTCATGCTCTTTTCTCTTATTCATGTATACATCACTGTTTATTAATACATTTCAATTGCAATGATTAATTACATAAGTGGGCTCATGCTATTATAAGTACACTTACATATAAATGTTTCTTTATTGTAAAATTTGCTAAGAGAGAGTTTTCTTTCTTTCTTTCTTTTTTTTTTTTTTGCAGAACCGGGGATTGAACTCAGGTCCTTGCGCTTGCCAGGGAAGCGTTTATTCCACTGAGCCATCTCCCCAGCCCTAAAATTTATGTTAGGTGTCTTTTTAGGTGTGTGTATGTGTATGCACACGTGCGTGCGGAACAGGGGATTGAACTCAGGCCCTTGTGCTTGCCAGGCAAGCGCTTATTCTACTGAGCCATCTCCCTGGCCTGAGAGTTTTCTTTTTGCTTTATCTGAAATAAAATTGACTCCTTCCTCCTTACCTTTTGGTCAGTTTTAGCTTGAACTAGATTATCAGTTTTTGCTTTCAGCTTCGTTAAAATCGCGGTGAGATCTTTGGCTACTTTCTGAATTTGCCGACTGAATTCCTGGCTCTTGGCCTTGCTCTGCTCAATTTCTTTTACCTTTTCTTGGATCTAAAGAATCAATGACAACAGCAAAACCAATGTTAAAAGTGGGTCACAGGCACCAAAAATTCTAAGGCTGTTGACCAGAGACATTTCAGTGGATAGAGCTGCTTTACTTCCCACGGATGAGCTGAATCAAATGAGCCACAAGCTCCCCTGGTTTTGCGGCAGCGTTACATGCCACCATCTTTCCACACTTTGAGCACTCCTTCTGTTGTTGGCCCACCAAAGAAATAACCAGTGTGCCTACCATGCCTCACTTATTAAATATTTACAAAATACTGTGGAAGGTTCGGCAGACAACTGAATCCCACCTTCTCTACTTTAAGACTTTGAGTATACAGTCTCCTTTAAGCTTTTTCTTTGACTTCCTAAGATAGAACACTTCCCATCAAATAGCTGAAGGCACAGGCTTTTGTTTTCTGAGTGCCTTTTTGCAACTGCTTGTTAATGATGTGTTAGCTCTTTCCTTAGCCTCCAACTATATCCCCATTGTGCAACCCACAGACCTAAGGTCATCCAGAGGGGAGGGAGGGAAAAAGAGCGCACACTTAAAAATTTCTAATGGGTGGGTCTGATTGGATAGCAAACACTTACATATGTGTTTAAAAAATAAACTGAAAACAAGGTACTAAAGAGGAGAAAGGTTTTCCTTCTTTATCTACATGAAAGTCTGCTAAAAAATAACCTTTTTGTAGAGAGAATATTAAAAGAGTATTTTGTTGGCCAAAGAACTGGAATGCGTATGAATAACCATGTTTTAGGGAACTATCTCCAGAGACAAAGAAAAACCTAAATTTGAAGTTTTAAAAGCAGAACTGACCTAGTCAAGTCATCCTCCTCAGCAGCATCTAAGAACTAAAATAGGTGCATCAAATATTTAGGATATGACATAGTACATATTAGTCTAAATCAAGTTCATCATACAGTTGAACTGGATTTTGATGAGATTTTTAAAACACTGTCTTTTACACTGGAGATTCTAAAAAGTACAGACTACTTGTATGAATTTTATAGTGTGTATTTTCTGTTTCCTGCAGTGATTTAGGATTAGTGTATATTGTGTCTTCATCCTAGATGAAATAGTTTTAACTAAAATTTAATGGCTTTAGCATTCAGTCACTCACACAGTCCTAAGAAGCCACTGCTGCTCCATGAAACTGTTTACATGACATGAAAATACATCTTCTTTATGAGATTAAAGATGGAAATCTCCCTCTGATCTCAACACCAGAACGAACTGTATGTTTCTCATTAAGACTTGTTTTCAATTTGTAGAGATAGTTTATGCTTCCTTACTCCCTTCCTTGGTTGTTTGGACTTGAAGCCCTGCCACTAACATTTTGGTAAGGATTTCTTCCCTGAATTTACCTTTGCTATTATTTCATTCTTTTCCTCAAATGGTATCACTTACTCCTCTTGTATCTGGTTGAACTAGAAGAGTGCCAGCATACTCTGTGTATGCAATAAATATATGTTGAAAACAAAAAATAAATCTTATGTTTGCTTTCTTAAGCCATTGTTTAAAACATAAATGGAACCAGATAAAGGATACGAAATTATTGTTCATATCTATGATTATCCTACATGTTTCTTGCCTATGAAGTGATCTATTATTTGACTCGGCTCCCAAGGAGACATGCAAATTGAGAACTCTTACACAAAAAGATGGACTCCATAAGGAATAGAAAGGCACTCTAGGTTGATCTTGGATTTACCTGCTCGTAGATCTTCAGGTCCAATGCCACTTCTGCTAACTGAAGAGAGATTTCGGAAGGCACTATAGTACAGAGGCCCGAGTACTTATTCTTCTGTTCTTCAGCCAGTCTCTCGATGCTCTGGTGGTGACCGGTGGCTTCTGTCAGGAGAAGCTGAAAAAGTGATCAGTGTAAGAACCTCCCGGGAGCTTGACAAAGAAGATGATTTTTATGGGCATAGAGATAAGGCTATATTGTTCATCCATATTTGACTAAGAGAATTGTAATTTGATTATAGAACCACCTTCAAAAAAATTAAACTTAAAAAAATCCCTAAATATGGCCTATGTCTTCTTTTATGAGATTAAAAAAAAAGTCCTAAAATTAATTCTAAATGCCTTTTTTAAAACAAGGTTTCACTATGTTGACCAGGCTGGCTTTGAACTCTCAGACTTAAGTGATTCTTAGACTATCATATCAGGTTAAATGCCTTTTACATAATGCATGTCTAAAATTTTGAATTCAATATTTCATTAAATATAAACAAGGATACCTAATTAATATAAGGGCAATTCTTAAACAATTGGTATAAAGAATGCAGAATGCTTTGTACCTTCAGTTCTTCAAGTTGAGTATCTATTTCAATTGTTGGATTCCCTAAATATTCTTTTGTCTCTTGAACCCAAGATTTCACAGAATTAATTTGATTGTCCACCACTTCTCGCTCCTGCAGCTCTTGCTTCACCAACTTTCCATTACTCTTCACTTTCTCTTGCATGCTTCAGAAAAAATTAGAAGATA
>NW_004524822.1:2315032-2316599 GCF_000260255.1 Octodon degus
GGGGATCAAACCACTGAATAATTACTACAAAGACAACAATATGCAATATATTCATTATTGTAACTGTACTACTAACTTGTTTTGAAACTATCTCATTGATACTTCTCAATAAAATTATTTAAAAAATAAAGACAATAATATAATCTCTGCATTTAAGGAAAATAAAATACGAATGATCTCCTTAACATGATAAGAAAGGCTACCTTTTTACTCTGGATTTAAAACTTTTATTTCAAAATCATATGGAGCAATCAGAAACTATGTATAGTTAAGAAAAAATTTAAAACTAAACAAACAAAAATTATTTCCAATATTTAAGTTAACACAAACATGTGCCTTTGAGTCATGAAGATATAGCTTAACATACTGGACGCTAGTTAAATGATGGAAGAAATTAAATCCAGGATTGGAGAAATGAATCAAATTCTTGCTGATTTTCATGGCAGAGCATATGTATTTTGTAGTTTTTCAAGGCCAATTAAAAGACCAAGTAGCATTTAAATCAGCTTGACTACCTTTTGAAACATAATTGCTTGGTTCTCTAACTGGAATCATTTGACCCTGACCCAGACTACTTTGAATTTTTTTTTTTTTAAAGAGAAAGTAAATAAGAAAAAAGACAAAAACAAAGCACTATAAGACAATAAAAGTGGTATAGGATTTAAAAACCAGAACAGGAAATTTACAATGGTTGTCACAGTACGTATTGTTACCATCAGATTTGTTGCTCAGATTACCAGATAGATATAGGTGTGTAAGACTGATCAACAGTTAAGCCACTGACTCTTCCTTTCCATGAACCTTGGCATCTTATTCTTGACCTTTTTATTTTTTAAAATTTATTTTAAAGAGTATAAAAACCACTAGTCAACAGTGGTTGCTATGTTGCACATTGCTGTCTTCATTGTAGTTGCTCAGATACTACTAGATAAAAAAATTGGTTAAAATAAAAATCGTAAGCATTAACAGCTACCTTCAAGAAACACAGACATTAGTAGTACAGTCATCTTAGCTATCCTTACACTGATACTATATACTGCATTTTGTTTTGTCATTTAGTTTTCATGTCATTGCAAGAAATTTTACAAGGCATTTTACTTTTATAAGGTTGATTTCAAAAGGACAAAAATTCTGTTTTTCAAAATATATTGTAAATGTTAGTGACAAAAAGAACTTCAGCTCCTTGATAATAGCCACCTCACCTTGCTGCTCAGGCCAGTCCACTCATCCACCGCATCCTCCAGTATCTTCTCCTGGTCCTGGGCCACGGCGCGGAGGCGAGTCCAGCGCTGCCAGGCGGTAGTGGTTGACCTGCTGAGGGTCGCTTTGCTCGCATCATTTCCCGATTTCTCCAGCTGTGAGGCTTTTTCCTCCAGGGCCACAACTTTCTCATGAAAAGAGTCAACCTCTGACACTAACGCCTGTGGTGGGCGTGGGGAAACAGATGTGATGGATAAGAGATTGAGTTTTTAAACAACTCTATGGGTTTGGGGGAAGCCCCGAAGTATCTGCAAAAGAAAGCATCTCTCTCTCTCTCTCTCTCTCTCTCTCTCTCTCTCTCTCTCTC
>NW_004524822.1:2316699-2318083 GCF_000260255.1 Octodon degus
CACTCAGTTTAAGTGTTTGCTTACTACATTTGTTACCAGTAAGTGCCTAGTAGTTACCTGGACTTTGATGTCATTCATGCTTTTTTCTCCCAATAAGTATCAAGCTTTAGCCAAGTTAAATTTTAAATAGCTCTCAATCTTTTACATTTCAAACTTTGTTTCCCTTGAATCATTTCATCTTCTCTCCCCATCACACAAGGAGGTCCTTTAAAGTGCCATGTATATTTCCTTCCATGGTTCCATACCTGTCATTCCCACCACAGTACCTAGCTGAAGCCCACTGTCTCCAGCTTCAGAAGAAATGCCCTCTTCTTTTTTCTTTTTCTTTTCTTTTTTTGTTTTTTTTTTTTTTTTTTGTGGAACCAAGGATTGAACTCTGGCCCTTGAATTTGCCAGGGAAGCACTTATTCCACTGAGCCATCTCCCGGCCCCCCCTTTATTTTTTGCCCTCTTCTAGATGAGTTCCCTGGGTGTTGCGTTACCTTAGCATCCTTTGCACACCTTACTGAAATAGCTCTTTAGTCATCTTTCTCTGTTGCTCAACTGTAAACTGTAGGAAGGTAGACTCAGATAAGTCTGCTTCACCACTGTATATTTAAGTACTACCAGATCTATCCTTTGCACTCTGTTAGTTAAAAGATGGATATTTAGCAAACTGAAAAACAAAGATGGTGGTCATGGATCCCCATATTTTGAAAGTGACATGATGAAGCACCATGGCACTGAGTGTCGTCATTGTCCCTTTGGGTTGGCCCAAGCACAGCAGAAGGTAATGAGTGCAGGCTTTTACTCACTTGAGGCACCGATCTTGCATAGCTGTGATCTCTTGCAGGATGGGAGGCTCTTCTCCATGGATAAGGGCTCCCTCCTGCAGTATACTCAGTGCACGCTGCTGCAGCATGCCCAAGGCCAGCTGCTGCTGGTCCAGCTCCAGCACACATGTGTCATGGTATTCAAGAAGGGCCAATAGTTCTGCTTTGGAGGCCTTTTCTGCTGAACTACCAGGTAACTTATCTTGCAGCTGATCAATGACTTCAGTGGCTTTTTTAACCTAATGCGAAATAAACACATTATAAAGCTCAAAAATCAACTGTAAAAGTAGAAAAAATCTAGTACTAGCAAATCCCATACTTAATACCATGCTTTAAAGAGAGTAATATATATGAATGGCAATGAATTACACATCTCTGACAAAAGTAAACAAAAAAGAGGGATATAAATGAAAGAACATCTTTTTCCCCCATAATTTTATTGAGAAACAAATAGCAATGAGACAGTTTCAAACCAAATTGATAGGCCAGTTTCAATAATTAACACATTGCATACATTCTTCCTGGTGTTTAATTGCTGTACAAGATGCAGACATGATATCCTATTTACAAAC
>NW_004524822.1:2322284-2324210 GCF_000260255.1 Octodon degus
GTTCCACCAAAAAACAAAAACCAAGAAAACAAAACAAAACAAAAGCTTATTTACTACCCAAGATGCCATTTTCCCCATTTTTAAATAGCAACAAAATACAAGCTAACAGAATTTGCTACTTTGGTGTGTTCGTCTTTCTGATATTGCTGTGACAGGTAAGAAGGACTCAGTCATTTCTGCTTGAATTTTATTTAAATTATGTACAGAAAGTATTTACTGACATTTACTAAGTGCCACATTGTACCAGAAGAAAACTTCTCTCAATGTCTCTGAATTTTAGCTGTGTATTTGCAGTGAGATTCCCCAAAAGATCAGCAGCATTCAATTATATAGAAACTTGTATGAAATGCGATTAATTTTCTATTACATTTAAGGAAACAAATGGAAAGGAGGTGTAATGATTTGCTTTTACAGCCACTGCTCAAAAAGCCATTCCAATTATAATTAAAATATATTTTAAGGAAAGAGTGATTCCTGCATACTCATATTTACAGTAGGGCAGCTCATAACAACCAAAACCTGGAAGTTGTTCACATGTCCATCAGCAGATGAATGAATCAAGAAATGCTATCTTTTAATAAGGTAGTACTATTCTGTCACAAAGAAGGATACATTTGAACTATTTTTAGGAAAATGGATGCACCTTGAGACTATATTGCTAAATGAAATGTTAGGTACACAAGCTAAAATATCATATAACTGGGGTTGGGAGATAGCTTGATGGCATAAATGCCTTCCTGGAAGGAAAGGAGGGAGGGAGGGAAAAGAAAGGCAGAAAAAGATTAATACATGTTAATTACATGTATCCTTCTCCTGAACCAAATGTAAACATTAGGTACTGGTAACTCTTTTATTTTTGCAGAACCAGGGATTGAACTCAAGCCCTTGTCCTTGCCAGGCAAGGGCTTATTCTATTAAGCAATCTCCCCAGCCCCAGTACTGGTAATTTCTAATAAATATTTTTTATAAAAACTACACACACACAAAAATCTGACCTTATGTTGTGACAATTTTTCTTCCGCTTCATGACTGGAAGATGTCTTCAACAAAGAAAATGCAGACAATTTCTTTTCGGCATCATTCATCAATTCAATAACCTCTTCCCTTGCTTTCTGATAATCTTGCCACTGCACTGTACATCTTTAAAGATTCCAACAGAAATCAATAAACAACACGAAATTGCCTTTTTACACAGAAGTTTGGTGTGTGGGTGCCTAAAGACCCTTGGGAAATGAATGAACACACTAGTGTACACCGTTGTATATTACTATTTTCTGTACGAAAACTCACTTTGCTGAAATACAAAGCATCAAACCAATCTAAATACCTCTGCAAGAGGTCTAACTGGGCCTGGGCATCCTGGGTGATCCTCTGGCTCCTGTCTTCCAGGGAAGTTATTTTCTGTGCAAGATCTTCTCGGCCAGTTGACTTGATGAGTGGATCCAGCCTGGCCACGAGGCCTTGGAGCTCCCCCAGATGACTACCGAACTGATCCTTGGTACTGAAAAATTCCACATGGCTTTTGAGATTTTCCTCTGCACTCTCCACATCTAAGCCATTGCCTGCCAGCTGTAACATTTCTTGGGCATCCTCCAACCAGTCATTAGCTGCTTGTGAAACTTGGTAATACCTTTGACACTGACTGTATATTTCAGTCAAGGCAGCCTGAAAAACAGTGATTGCAAATAAAATCAACTTCCAACTGCAATGTATGTGCAGCAGAGTTTCATTCTTTCTACTTCTTTGCTAGCTCTTGGTCCCATGAATGTACATGTGCAAGTGATTTGTTAACTAGGTAGAATTTATTTTTGTGGTGTTACCCATCATCATCTTTCATTTTTCCTTCCACTCTTCTTGTCACAATTCTACCATTGTAGTTAAAATAAAGAATAGAAATGGAATAAAAATTTGTGTTGGTTTCTTGTT
>NW_004524822.1:2324310-2330533 GCF_000260255.1 Octodon degus
TTTTTCTTCGCAGAACTGGGGATTGAACTCAGGCCTTTGTGCTTGCCAGGGAAGCGCTTATTCCACTGAGCCATCTCCATCTCCCTGGCCTCTGTTGTCTTTTTGAGACAGGGTCTTGCTATGCAGTTCAGGCTGGCCTTGAGCTCACCTTGTAGCCCAGGCTGGTCTGGAACTCACAGCAATCCTCCCACCTCAGCCTTCAGAGTGCTGGGATTACAGGTGTGTGCCACCATGCTTGGCTTATGTTGGTATCCTAAATAGTTCTGATACTTTCCTCTCAGTAGAGAAAAAACTATAATGTTTTGTGATATGTGGCAAGTTGAATGGCCCTCAGCTGATGGAACATATAACCAACACTCTGTCCAACTAGCATTCAGTGGAGCACACAGTGATTTCTAGCATGAAACAGTATCTCATGAGTCTTGAGCAGAGACTAACATAGAAAAGTGTAAGTCTGGAAGGCTGCCCCTTTGAGTTTAGGAGGTAAAGTCATGCTCTAAGCCAGCCATCAGGGAGTGGCAAAAATAAGACACGCTCCACAAGCAAGGAAGACACAAACAGTGAGGAAGCACAAGGGTCAGCTCTGATTAAGGAAGAATGAAGATAGCTAGTACTCCCAGAAACTTCAGTTACCTGAGTCAAGATAAGGAATAAAACAAGACGGCATAAATAGAAGTCTCTTACTAGATTTATGATTTGGGTTTTAAAAAATCCATTCAATGTCAAATCTATTGCTCACATTAACAGATATAGGTAGGAAATATTGGACATATGATTGAATGTTGCCACTTGCTTTCAAGAAATCTTAATTTTTTTTCTCTTGATAAAAATAGATAATATATCAACCAGTGTTTGTTTTTTTTAAATGAATTTTAAGACAGGGTGTGCAGGGTCTCACTACGTAGATCAGACTTGTAGTGATCCTCTTGTTTTCAGCCCCCAAGCACTGGGGTTATAGGCACGCACCACCATGCCCAGTCTCAATTACATCTCAGCACGTCCTGGGGGTGGGACTGGCACAGCATGCGGGGATTGAACCCCAGCTGCTGCACTCTGACAAAGCAGGCACTTTAGTCCACTGAGCTATCTGGACAGTCTAACCATTGTTAATCTGCTATTCTTGTTTTGAAAATCTGTAACATATGTATTGCATGTTACCCTATTTCTGTCCTTGTTTCTGCTTTTTGTTCTTGCTTTTGTTTTTACTCTTCAAAATAAAATAAAATTATAATTTAAAAAATCCATTCAAAAGAAACAACTTACATGACTGATGTTTTTCAAGAGTGAAAACTTTGCTCACCTTCACTCTAGGTCTATCTCTATTTACATCTAGAGCTATAGGGAAATAGTTTAAAAGATTTTAGCAATTTTCTTTTTAGTTAACCTGATAAGGTAAGAAGTATACCAAATACACTTTAAGGTGTTAAGATTTTACATAATGAAATATATTAATATTTCACTCAAATTAAGATAGATTTGCTAGAGTATTAACCTTAATCTAGGTGGAAAATAAAGGCAAATGATAGCTAAGATTCAAATGATAGCTACATTCATTAGGAGCTACCTCACCTTAGGCCCTACGCTAAGAAGAACCCAGTGAGGGAGGTACTACTGGTCCTCTGCCACAGAAAGAAAACTGAGAAGGATGTAAGTGATTAACCCAAGGTCAAATAGCAGAGATGGAAGCTCAGGCTGGCTTCCTTCAGCCTTTAGCTGCTACAGTATCTTGGAGGAAGTCTGTTAGGTAGACAGCTGACTGAAATCTCTTAGAATCCCAGCATCTGAAGACAGACAAAGGAAAAGGAGGCGGGGTGGGGTGCAAAAAGGAATGAAAGAAGTCACCCTCTGGTGCTATTACATTTCTTATTCTTGAATACACAGACTGTGTGAGACCGAGAGTAGCCAGGCTTGGCGGCCAGTCTAGTAATTCTATGCATGCTCCCACTCTCTTTGTGTCTCCATGTTTTATGCTGTGGTACAGTACAAGAAACAGAGACTAGGGAAGCATTCCTCCACGTGGAAGCAACAGTGACGTGGCCCACCAGCAGGTCACCTCACAGAGAAGCAAGTCTCAGTGCCGGGGTTTGGACTGTGTCAGCTCTTTCTGGAGCCTCCTCAGCCAGAGTTAACCTACGATTGCCAGGGCTCATGTTATTTAAAAGGGGCTTTGTTAATTATTCGTTGTTAACCAAATGTATTAATATTCTAGTATAGTTATTCCCATGACTCTATGGGAGACTAGTTCCAGGGCTCTCACATACACCAAGATCCAAAGATATTCCAGTCTCTTTCATAACATAGCATAGTGTTTGCATGCAACCTATGCACATCCTAGTGTCTATTTTAAATAATTGCTAGGTCATTTACAATAACTAATGCAATGTAAAAGCTGTGTAAAGAGATCTAGTCACACAGAGCATTTTGTTTAGGGAATAATAACAAGGGAAAAAACTCTGTTCAGGTTCAGAAATTTTAAAAACATTTTCTATCTGAATTTGGTTGAATCTACTAGGAATTATATTATTAAAATCATCCACAACCTCTCCAAATGTGAGAAAGAACCGAAGTATTACTCTAGCACGAGAAAAGTGAGGCAACATGGAAGCCCATGAAATGAACATCATGTTCATATGCAAAAAACATGTCCTTTTAAGCTGTCATTGAAGAAGGTTCTATACAGTATCATAAGAGAAATATTTAAGGAAGCAATTCTAACAGACCAACCAATCAAAGCAAAGCAGAACATAGCAAATTCTCAGAGCTTGTTTAGAAATAAGCAGAGTGGAAGAAGGGACCCAGATGCCTTTTTCCTGACCTGCCGGGTGCGCAGCGCCTCCTGAATGTCTCCATCTAGCTCGGCGAGCTCAGCAAGCGTGTGCGCCAAGTCAGCAGAAATCAGCTCCTTGGCTTTTGTGAATTTCTCCTTCTCCTTGTCACTCAGGGCGCTCATGATCCGCAGGCTGGACTGGACCTCCTCCTGATGGATCTGAATCTTGCGGATTTCCTCCTGGATGTCCTGGAGGCTGAGGTCCAGGCATAAGGGCCTGCTGAGCTCTGCCTTCACCCTCCGCAACCAGTCCAGGGAGTGGCTCATCTCAGTCTGGAAGTCTCTGCTCTGCACCATTCGGCCCTCACACTCTGCCACCGTTTCCCCAATGCTAGATGTCAACAGCCCCAGCTCCTCTTGCCAAGCCTGCACCCGATGCTTGGCTTTCTCATAAGCTGCAGGATCCAGGAGCAGAGCAAGGTCCTCCACATGCAGGGCCACTCGCTTCAGCAGAATTCCCGAGTCCTGCAGGCTCCCAGCTAAGGAATGATACATTTTGAGCTTCTCCTCTGCGGGCAGTGTCTCCTCATTCACTTTGGACTGCTCTGTTTTCACAGCTTCTAGTTGTCTCTCTAGCTGTTTGCACATCTTTGTGTGCTCCTTGTAAGCACTTGTGGTGTCTTCTAACAAGCCCACCCTTTGTTCTGCTTGTCGCTTCAGCCTGTGATACAAGGTGACAAGGTGTAGCATCTTGTCTGGCTGCCAAGGTTGACCTGTACTGCGAAAACTTTCCTTCTTCTGATTCAGCTCATCCACCGCATCACCAAGGGCCACCACCTCGCCCAGAAGGGCCCTGCAGTCCTCCTGAAGGGACAGAGCCTCATCTACCACCAGGTCTGTGGGCACCTTCCTCATCTTCAGAAACTGATCTTCCAGTTCACTCAGAGCCTGGGCTGTCAACTCAATCAAGGAAGCATACTCTTTCCGAGCAAGAATTGTTTCTTGAACTTTATAGAACTTGTCTTTAGCCAAGGCGACAATGACATTAAATTGTTGCGGCAGAGCATTTAGCTTTTCACTGAGGTAGGAATGATCAACTTCATTCAGGGATGGTAACATGGCCTGCCCCGTTCTCTGGAGTGTAAGCAGCAGATTTTCATACTCTGGAGATTGTTCCAGAATGTGCTGGTATTTGTCCAGTTGTGCATGAAGCTCAGTACTTTCATTCATGAGGTTGATTTCAGGAAATGTAACAATATCTGCTTGTTTGAGCCAGTGACAAGCCTTATCAAAATCTTCCTTAAAATGTTTTCGAGAAACTAGATTCTTCTCAAGTTCTTGTAACCGATGACCACACTTTTGTAAAACAGTGTCGTAAACACTCTGCAATTCCTGAAGCTTCCCCAGCACTTCCCCCTTTTCCTGCTCTGTGACTCCTTTCATTAATTCTCGGCCCTGAGCCCAAAGTCCAGTGACTTCGTTTTGGTAAGTCCTGAGGCTGGCTTGAGCGCTCTTGCACGTTTTAACCTGCTTGCTCAGGTCGTCTGGCAGCAGGCAGATGTGTTCCCGGAACATGATCTTGCGCTCGTGTTGTTGAATCTGGCTGGCTGCTTGGAATACTGCCATGAGAAACTGGGTCTTCTCGGACAGGGCTTTGTTTAAGTACTTTCTTCTTTGGCCCACTAAGTCACTAAGGCAGTTCACGTGCTTCTGTGCATCAGCGAGCACCTTCTGGATCACCCTTCGCTCATTGAGGCCGAGATCCGCCATCACCCTGTCGGCATCCTTTATGAGTGACCTCAGAAGCAGCTGTTTGGCTTCCAGCTCGCTGCAGATGGCCAGGTGATCCATCAGGAGGCTCTGCACCATATCAGGCGGAGGGCTCTGCTGCAGAGCCTCGGTGAGGCTGGGCTGCTGCTCCTCTGCCCACTCCATTAGCTCCTGAAACCTGGACTGCACTGCACCGAGCTCCTCTAAGTTAGTGATGGACACTTGGATTTTCCTTTTCACAAGGACTTCAAGCTGAAGCCAGCGTTGTTCAAAGTGACTTGTCTGTTCTTTGACCAATTCTTTGTCATCTAGGTTCAGATGTTCGATCATTTTTTGCTTCTGATCTTTCAGATCTTCAATGGCATGCTTTCTCTCCTGCAAGGCCAAGGCTAACTTTTTCAAAGCTTCCAAGTGGACAGCTGTGCTCTCTGCATCGGATCTGTAAAATATTGAAATGCACGAGAGAAAATTAGCTTATATCATTTCATCATGTAAGTGGGTGTTCTTAGCCTAGTACCTGATGCCCAGAATGAAGTAAGCAACTGTTTAGCATGAGGAAGGAAAGGTTTATTTAGCTCAGTTTGTGAAGGTTCCAGTCTATAATCAGCAGGCTCCAAGATAGGACGGCGTGGTGAGGGGCCACAGCTCAGGGCGGCCGAAGACAGCGAAAGCAACAGGAGTAAAATGGGGAGAGCAGGCCTCCTTTCCTCCCTCATGGTGCATGTGGGCTTCCTGTCCTCGGGGAACACAGCCCTCACACCATCTCCATGTCCTCCTCTGGAACAGGCTTGGGATGTTGACAATGTGAGGATCCTGGCCCCTGCTGAGTCAGTTAGGATTCTAAACTTCTTAAGTTGACACAGTGTAACAACTGTCACAGTAAGCCTCACTGACCTATTTCTGTATCTGGAAGTGAAATAAATCACTCTGCATAGAACCTGCATCCTGACAAGATCATTTGATGACCTGTGTAATATTAAACATTGAGAAATAGTAATCTACTGCTGTTTTGAAAATGGCATTTAAAAGGCCCAGAGAGATAGCTCAGTGGACTAAGTGCCTGCTTAGGCAAGCACAGGCACTGGGGTTCGATTCCTGGTACTGCATGTCACATGGGCACCGGCACTGGGGTTCGATTCCTGGTACTGCATGTCGCATGGGCGCCACCCAAAGGTGTGCTGAACAGGCCACCAAATCCCTACGCGTTGAAGCTGTATAATGAGACCCTGCATCAAATACATAAAAGCTTTATTTTTATTTATTTACTTATTTTATTTTAGGGAAGGGTCTACAGTGTTCAGGGTCTCACTACTACATTGGGCTCCTGGTGATCCACCTATTTACAGTCCCCCAAGAGCTGGGATTACAGTCATGCGCCACCACACCCAGTTTCAACTGCCCTCTCAGCATGCCCCAGGGGCAGGGCCAGCACGGCAGGCCCCGGGATCAAACCCCCAGCCTCTGTACCAGCTTGCAGGTGCTTTAATCTGCTGAGCTATTTGACCAGCCCTACGTAATCTCTTTTTTTGAAGATTTACTTTTTTAATTTTTTAAAGGAATAAAAAGATAATGAAAAAATTAGAAATGATAGAGAATTTCACTAATCAAAATGATAGGAATCAACAATGGTTGTTACATTGCTTATTCTCTTCAAATAAGATTACCAGATATAAGCATGCAAAATTG
>NW_004524822.1:2330633-2342077 GCF_000260255.1 Octodon degus
GGTGGCCGGGGAGATAGTTTGGTGATCTAAGCACTTTCCTGGCAAGCACAAGGACTTAGGTTCAATCCCTGGTACCGCATGCCATGCTGGCTCTGCACCGAGCTGGCCACTGAAATTGGGCATGGTGGCACATGCCTATAATCTCAGGGCTGGGGAGGCTGAAACAGGAGGATCAGTACAAGTCCAAGCTTCATAGTGATACCTTGTATCAAATAAATAAATTATTTAATTAAAAATATGTATAAAGGTGAGAGAAAAAAATATAAGCATTAACTACTCTTCTCAATAGGACAGCAGAAATCAGCAGTACAATTATCCAAGCTATGCTGCGTATATATTTATATTTCTTTTTCCCTTCCTACTTTCTTTACTTGTTTCCCTCTTCCCAGTTATTCCTTTCATTCGAACAGTTTCTTTTCCTTTCACGGTATCTATTGTAGTCTCTTACACTTACAAAATGACCAGCTCTGTAGTACACAAAGAATGGTTGGGAAGAGTGATAAATTCTGTCATGGACATGTAGGCCTGAGGTATCTGTAGGCCTATTACAAGCCACAAATATGGGGCTTTCTGCTGAGATATACAGGCTTTCTCCTAAAGGCCAGTAAGGTGTTGAGCATCATGAAGAGTAAATATACTAGAAAATACCGCACGAAGACACACACACAAACCCTTACTATGATTTAACAATGTGCAGAAAAATGTTGAGCATTTCTTATTGCAACAAACTCAAAAATATCAGTGCAAGTAAAGATTTTAAGAATTATGTTAATCAAAAGTAAGAAAATACTTTCATGTGCTGACCAAGAAAACAGTCAACAGGGGTTCCATCAGTGCAAAATATCAAAGGAAGGGCCAGCGATATAGCTCAGCAGACTAAGCACCTGCTTAGGCAAGCTCAGGGTCCAGGGTTCAATCCTGATACCCTAAGCTGCACTGGCCCCACCCCTGGGCACGCTGAGCCCATGACTGAGTCCGGACATGGTGGTGCATGCTTGTAGCCCCAGAGCTGGGGAGGTAGAAAACAGGAGGATCACTATGAATTTGAGCTGTGTAATGAGACCCTGTACGAAAAAGAAAGAAAGAAAGAAGAAAGAAAGAAAGAAAGAAAGAAAGAAAGAAAGAAAGAAAGAAAGAAAGAAAGGAAAATCCCAAAGAAAACAAATAACTGAATTTGGATTGTTTACCATTCTTTTAGAACATGACTGAGTGTGACCGAATTACAGAGAATGCTGCTTTTTGACATGATAGACATTCCTGGAGCTTATCCATTCAGGAAGGACTCACTTCATGAACCTGCAGATCGTAGCCCCACCACTGGTAATTAAACAAAACTAGAAGTATTCTTAAGACAATCCATAGGGTCATGGAGTCATAGTCTTTGGAATATTTTTGCGTTCACAGTGAAGAAAGTGTTATTTGATTTTTTTCTTTTTTTCTCCTGGTACAGTACTAGAGATAGATCACAGAGCCTGCCCACTGAGATACATGTTCATCCTGTTTTGTATGTTATTTTGAGACAGCATCTCGCTAAGTCACTCAGTTGTCCACAGTGGTTTGAATTATGATCCTCCTGCCTGGGATAACAGGCATATACCACCACACCTGATGAAACAGTGCTGTTGTGAAGCATTTCTATTTTGCCCACTGGTAAATCATACTAAGCTCATGAGTCTGTACCCATTTGAAAACAGTAGGTTCTTTTTAATCTTTATTTTTATTTTTATGTATTTGGTACAGGGTCTATAGGGTCTCACTACATAGATCAGACTCATAGTGATCCACCTGTGTTCAGCCTCTCAAAAGCTGGGATTACAGGCACACACTAGCATGCCCAGTCTCAATCACCATCTCAGCGCATCCTGGGGGCGGGGCTGGCACAGCACACTGGGGATCAAACCCTGTTCCCTGTGTTTACCTAAGCAGGCGCTTTAGTCTGCTGAGCTATCTGGCCAGCCCTGACAACAGTAGGTTCTTAATGTGTTGCCAATATTGGTACTGGTCTTAATGATGGTAACAGTACAAATAAGAAATTTAAAATCTTTGAAGAAATAAAGACAAATCTGGCCAAGCATTATGAGGACCCACTGGAGAACTTCTATTACCTGGCCAAGTTATCCCATTCCGTAGTGAATTTTTCTAAGAATGCTTCGACCACATTCATCCGGTCATGGTAATCCCTCGTTCGCTGAAGGTCCTGCTCCCTTTGTGAACGCAGCTGATCTGACTGAAGGCATAGATCCAGCCACTGGTCATTTAAGTGACTTATCTCCTTGTGCTCGGAAGACTCCTGCTTCTTTGTTAACTTGTTCACCTTTTCTAAGATAGCGCTCATGGAGGTCTGTTTGCACTGCAGTTGTTTAGCAAAATCCTGAAGAATAATCACAAAAACCAGGTCATGCCTAGTGAACCCTGCCCAACAAACAGTAAGTGAACATCTCAATGCAGAGTGACATAATCCTCATGGAATGTAAAAATCTTTTAATATGAAAAATCTGAAGAGGAAATCTAAAATTCACCGTACTGCCTTACAAACCAATTCTCAGCCATGGAAGCATCAGAACAACTGTGGCATTTTCTTTCATTGTGTTATTTTTAAAAGTGCCAAGAAAAACTGCTTCACATGATGGCATTACCATCATTAAAGAAGAACTTCTTACACTGAAGTGAGACATTCATTCCCTAAAAAGCTTTTAAGATTTCGTGCTTTGTGGAAAAAAGAATACTATTCATGTTGTTTTCTATTTTTCTTTTTGAAAAATGTTCTATAAGAAAATTAATTCTCCATAATTGTGGGGGAAAATAAATCTTAAGGTTTGTTGAAAATCTGAACCTACATAAAACCAAGTTAATATACTTAAATTATTTTGTATTGTTTTAATATTATAAATATGAGTAATATTTTATTATACTGTAATCATATACGCATTCAATATATAATCAGTCAATACACAAAAATCCCATAGTTTTCAAAACATGGGAGTGAAAACTATTAAGGCTTAGTGGTTGCTTAGCAGTTGTCTTCTGACTCTGTAAGCTAAACTATAGCTTCTTTATTCAGAAATAGATACAGTAAATGTTCTCTGACCAAAGAGGGCGATCTGGGGCTGGGAAGATAGTTCAGCAGTCTAAATGCCTGCCTGGCAAGTGCAAGGACTCAAGTTCGCTCCCACATACCACGTACCACACTGGCCCCGAACCCTGGCTGTGCTAAGCCAGTCCCTAAACCAGGCATGGTGGCGCATGCCTGTAATCCCAGCATGAGGAGGCTGATGCAAGAGGATCACTATGAGTCGGAGCTGTGTAGTGAGACCTTGTATCCAATAGATATTTTTTTTTAAAAAAGTGAATGATTTATTTATGTTTTTATTTATTTATTTTGTTTGGTAGTACTGGGGATTGAACTTAGAACCCTGCACTGACTAGGCTTATTCTACTGAGCTATCTTCCTGGCCCAAAATATAAATGATTTAAACACAAAGAATATATGTGCTTGCCTCTCTCTCTCTCTCTCTCTCTCTCTCTCTCTCTCTCTCTCTCTCTTTGTCTCTCTGTCTCTCTCTGGACAAAGTCTCTTCATGTTGCTCCGGGAACCCTGAAACTACTGATCATCCTGCTCAGCCTCCTGAGTAGCTGCACCGCAGGCATGTGCCACTGCATATGGCTTATATAAGTTTTCTGTGTGACCTGTCTTTCCCTGACACCAAAAGGAGACTGTTCAGGATCTCTCTTTCTTTAAATAGTTGCGCTGATGTCTAAAGGTTGACAGACATCCAGGCATACTGATGCGAATGTGCTGAATATGTTTCAACACTGCTACTGTCGTGGGCTCCTTTACGTCCAGTGGGCCACCTGGGCCCGTTCTCTAGGAAATTTTTCTGAGGATGCTTCCACGGCATTGACACAGTCATGGCAATCTCTTGTTCTCCGAGGGCAGTTTCTTTGTGAACACAGCTTGTCTGAGTGATGGCACACATGCAGCTGCTGACCACTTAATTAATTAGTTAATTAATTCTCACCTTTACTTGGGCAACCATGTTCTGGGCAATATTTAGCTCCAGTTCCGAATGCCTTCGCTTCATGTTCTGCAGCTGCTGATCGGCGTCCTGGAGATAAATCCACAGCTCGGCTTTCAGGTGCTTGATCTCTTCCCAGCCCTGCGTTAAGTTCTGGGCCTGAGCAAGCCTTTGTTCGATCTTGAGAGAACACAGCAGCAAAAGTTATCAGCCACAGAGAGAAGCATCTACTTTCAGCACTTCAGCTCCTCGACGGGGGGGGGGTGGTGGGGTGGGGGGGGGGTGGTGGGGTGGGGGTGTGTGTTCCTGCGCACAGGCATGCATGCATAAGTGTGCGCGTGTGCACGCACACACAGGTGAACCCGAAGAGCACCTCTCTACTTGTCTCAAGAAAGGTAGATTTTCTTTTGGATTTAGAATTTCTAGAACATTTAAATGAGTAGGAATTATTTTATGTGATTTTAATCAGTGTTGTGAAGTTCCAAGCGACCATAACAATTTATTAGATTAGAAGCTGTCCTGACAGTGTTGCCCATTGTGTTATAATTGAAAAAGATCTATATTTTTATCTGATGTACACTTGTTTTCCCTTCTTTTGAAACTAAGTTATTAATATTTCAGATATATATTTAGATCTGCTTTGCTGGTCTTTGAAACGGTCTAACTTGCTTCAAAGAACTATTTTCGTAAAACATGCAGGTTACTTCATCTTTCATAAAGGATAAAAGGCAGGTCCCTTTTAATCATAGGAAGGAGAAAACTTTATTATAATAAGACATATGTCCTTTCCATCATTTACTAGCCTGCAAACATGGCAGAAGTTGAGTACAAAACCTAGTCTTACTTTACTTCTAAACTTGAATCTGTTGCATGAAAATACCGAAGGCTACAGCAGCAGCAGGGCAAGCTCAGGGCTCCTGAGCAGCTGTACTGTGGCCAGGGCCTCACCAGGCATCCTGCGGCTTCCTGCCAAGGTCAGCTGCAGGTGCAGAACCCTTCCCAGTACCACGTCAAGCACACTACTTGGCAACTTTGATTTTTTTTAAAAAAAAAAAGAGACAAAATGTCCCTCACATAAGCATTATGTGAAGAAAAATGTAGAAAAGGACAAAAAAGTGTGGAAAAAGATGACGTAATTAGGGAGCAAAGAGGAAGAGGGTAGTAAGGAGTAGTGGTTGGATGGGATTGACTGATCCAACTGCAATTCAGTCCGAAGTATTAGCATGCTTATATGTCTCTGACTTGTTTGAACTTCACATATGAACTTATTATAATGACCATACAAAGTTTCTTTAAACTTCACTTACAACATTCTAGAAAGACAGCATACTGAAATAGAAAATTCAATATGTGTTTTGAAAAGTATTTTTACCATTTGCTCTGTTTGTTGAATGTCTTTTGCTGTGGTTTTCACTGAAGAATTTGACAAGTCACACATGGAACAAAGGAGATCCAAGTATGTCCTTGCTTGCTCCTGCAAAGCTCTGCAGTGTTTGACCTGGGAGCAAAAGCAATTGTCAGAGTAAGAGCAACATATGCATTATTTAGATAGCAAATGTTTATACTGTTGGTAGGATTTGTTAGCATTTCAAAAATAATCTCTTCATGATCATTATTTTTACCATTTCTTTGACCTTTGTTAGTGATTTACAGGGATTAATTCAAAAAGGAAGTATTCTATCTATCATTTTGGTGCTGAGAATCGAACTCATGACCTCACACTTGCCAGGCAGGCACTCTGCTGCTGAGGTAAATCCCCTTCCCCTTCTTCTCTCTCTTTCTTTCTTTCTTTCTTTCTTTCTTTCTTTCTTTCTTTCTTTCTTTCTTTCTTTTTTTTTTTTTTTTTTTTTTATTTTTAGGGAAGAGTCTACAGGGTGTTCAGAGTCTCACTGCTAGATCAGACTCTAGTGATCCACCTGTTTACAGCCTCCCAAAGAGCTGGGATTACAGGTGTGCGCCACAACACCCAGTTTCAATTGCTGTCTCAGGGCACCCTGGGGACAGGGCTAGCATGGCAGGCCCAGGGATCAAACACTGTCCCCCGTGCCTGCTTGCAGGCATTTTAATCCACTGAGCTATTTGGCTAGCCTTCCCCCTTCTCATTTTAAGTAAGGCTATCTGCATAGTTTGGGAAAGAGGAAAACCCAAAACAACTCTCTAGGCTGCACAATCTCACTTATTTTTTGTTTCAGTGCAAAAACCCATAGTCTACTGTGCTGTTTCCTCACATGCTTTTGTATATTTTGGAGACAAGATCATGGTCAGAGGGAGTTTGGAGGTTGACTGGAGTGAGTCAGAACATGACAGATGGCTGGGCTTATTTTCTCTGATGGGAGTTCACAGCCTGCTCTTCTGTTTTAGAAGCTCCTGGAAAGGCTTCTGCGATGGACCTCTGCCACCTTCCCAGAAGCACAGGAGTGGGCCTCTCTGCAGGGCTCTCTTGGCCTCCAGGTACAACTTATTCTGCAGAGTATAGTAAATCTTATCTTGTTCTAGCCAAAAGTTATTTGGATTACTACTTTTTTCTCCTTTCTTAGTAACAAAAGAGAAAAGTGCAGTTTTATTCTCAATTATCTTAAATAAAATAAATTTATAACAGAACCACAAGAAAAAGAATGAAACTGCAGAATATATCCTTTCTAGTCACTCAAAAAGAGCCATATTTCACTTGTCCCGATGCTCTTTTTCATAAAATACTGATATATAGAGAGCTATTTCATACATAAATAATATAAATCATTTCATCCAGAAAGTACTTTGGGAATGAATTATGTAGACACATTGTATACGAGGATTAAATGAACTATAGCACTATATTAATCTTAGTTTCTAGTAAGGAAATGGAATTTTTTATTTAATACCATTAATTTATGTCTGGCAGCAATAACTTTTGCAACTAAATTTTCCTAAAATGTTTTTCTACAAAATTAATGCTGCATATAAACACTGAAGAGTACAAATTTTTTTTAAAAAAAATAATGTTTTCCCTATATTCTGATGAAATCCCAGCAGCAAAATTTTAATCTTGTGGCTATCGGGATAATATGCAATAAATTCATTTTTCATGATGAGAATTAAATTCCACCAATCGCTCATTCAGTAAGTATTTATTAAGCACCTCACGCCAAAAACAAAAACAAAGTGGTAGAAGAAGATGGCATTGCCTTTACTGTTATAAATCATATTCATTTGTGGTATGATACTGAAATTCATCATAACTTCCAGAAGTATGCACACAGTTGCCCCTTTGTATTTGTGGGGTTTGCATCTACAGATTCAACCAAGTACAAATGGTAAATGTCAGAGAAAAAAAACCCAAATCTTGCCTGTACTGAAAGAGTATAGACTTTTTCTCTTGTCATTCCCTAAACAAGCGTATAGCAGCTATTTACACTGCATCCAGCATTTCAAGTAGTCCAGAGATGATATAAAGTCTATGTCTGGGAGGATTTAAGTAGGTTGTATACAAATTCTATGTCATTTTGGACAGAGGACTGGAGCCTCTGCAGAGATGCTGGTGTCCACAAGCAGTAGGAAATAGGCTCAGAAAAATTAAGTGATTTAGTTTGTGGAGTTCATCTCTGGTCACAGCCCATGTCCTTTCTTTTCTACCAGGGCAGCACATTATCCTGGCTGGACCATGAATGTGCACAGATTCAAGCTCATACTTTATTTATTCTTCCATACTCTCAGGAGCCAGCTCAGTTCAGCACATCAAAGTCATTTAATACATTTTTTGTTTTTGTTTTTTCAGTCCTGGGGATCAAGCTTGGCATCTTGCACTTGACAGGCAGACTCTCATGCTGCTGAGCCAAATCCCTAGCCCTTACACTTAATATGTTTTGACGGAATGTATGACTCACAAGAATAACAAATATCCAGAAGTCTACTACCTGCTTGACAGCTTCTGCCCTGCTGAGTGGTGGCTGCAGGCTTGGCTTTAGGTCTGGCTGGACTGAGGAAAGCCAGGCCTGGCACTGCTGCAGGGTGTCCTGCCGGCTGACATGCTTCTGAAGTTCATGTTCCAGACTCTGGTACACCTGGGGTGGAACAGTGATGGGGAGGTTGTGAGAGCAGCCTTCTGTCTTTGTGAGCCTCATAGGAACCTGAGGCAGTGCCCTGCCCTGACCATTTCAATGGCTCTTCTCCCCAGACTCTCCAAGACCTCATGCATACTAAGGCACTTGTATGTGCTCAGTTCAGAAATGTTGCAAAATACATTGGGCACACCCGAGTTTACAATTTCTAAATCCACACATCACCACATAATATATTCTCCAGGGGACGAGAAAACAAGCAAAAGGCATGGGAGTGTCAAAATGCATGAGGACACGTAATTAGGGTACTCACTTGCCAGAGTAAACACACAAAGCCAAAAGTTTCTGCAACTTTTCTCTCAGTCATGTATTTTCTTCAGTTTTTAATCAGTACCTGTTTGCAGTACATGGTTATGTTCCTTGTGAGGAACTGATACATGTACATAATGCATCTTCCTTCTTTAAAAAAACAAAAACAAAAACAAAAACAAAAAAACCTTCCCCTTCTTTCCCTCCCCATGCCATCATTTTTTAAGCTAGGAACTAAAAGTAAAAATTTAAAAAAAGCATCTTAAAAAAAAAAAAACAAACCCAAAACAGTATCTCTCTAAGTGTGATGCTTCTGCAGTATGGTAAGGGTGAGCTGGAACTAAATTATACTGTAGGGGGGCTTGGACACTCTCATCTCCTCTTAGAGACTCCACACCAGGATAATCCAGAATGTTCTCGGGTTTTCTGGTGCACCTATTCAAGTAATCAACCCTCAGCCTTCCAAACTTTTTTATTTCTTACTTTATTGATACAGTCGTATGTGTCTCCTAGAGTTGAAGATAAAGCACAGCAAGGATATCTTCTGAGAGAACCATTTCATTAAAAAAAAAAAAAGTAGGAAATGAACTTAGTCCATCTGCTTTCAGTGTTGCCACCATAGATCTCAAACTGAATGTTGATTTTCTTTGGCATCTGTTAAATTCATCATTTTTATTGGGCATTGAGTCTATTTCTATTTATTATGCTAAGCAGAAATGAAAATATTTTGTTCTGTATCATTGCTGCAAATTTTAATTATGAAGTTCTAAATTCTTAGAGTTTCCCTGGCATTTTAATTTTTTAACTTTTATTGGCTTTTCCAATATTCACCCATTACTTTTGGATAATTTATGTTGAAGCCCTAAAGTGAAGAAAATTCCTGCTATATAAAGAAGTCAGTGACCAATAAATCTCTTTATTTGTTTATTTATTTATTTTAATGTATTTGATTGTTGTAGAGTCTCACTATGCAGCTCGGACTCACAGTGATTCTCCTGCTTTCAGCCTCCCCAGCTCTGGGATCACAGGCCTGCACCACTACACCTGGACTCTGGCCAGTTCAGCCCACGCTGGGGACAGGGCTGGTGTGGTATGCAGTGCAGGGAGTGAACCGTGGTCCCTGCACTTGCCTAACCAGTCGCTTTAGTCCACTGAGCTATCTCACTGGCCCCAATAAATCTTTTTAGAATTAGTGAATGAATGAGCCTATCAGAAAGCTCAATGTCTAAGCCGAGCTATTTTTTCTCTTCTTTTTCCCCCCTTTTTTATTCTCACTTCCAATTATCCTTCCTTTTTCTTAACTTTTTGAAGGTGAAATTTTCAAGTCTAGAGAGACAACTACTGTCACCTAAGAGCCTTCTTTTCATGATGGACACAGACCACTCTCCCTTGGTTGCTGTACTATACTGTTCTTACTGGCCAGTCCAGTAGCAAAATGACAGAGAAGACTTTTCCAACCCTGAAACAGTGATGGCGAACCTTTTAGAGACTGAGTGCCCACACTGCAACTCACAAGGTACCAACACTGCAACATCAGGTGTTCAGCCTGAACACCCTGTGCTTGCCTGGCTGCTGGGCAATGCGGAGCTGATGACACGAGCTCTGTGCGCCTGCTGCAGTGTGTGCATGACCAGCACCATCACTGGGTTATAAGGATCTTTTGCAGCACCGTTTAAAAATTCCAGTAGTGGAAGAAAGATAGCCTCTTTAACAAATGCTGGTGGAATAACTGGCTCTCTACATGCCGAAAACTCAAACTTGACCCAGGTCTATCACCATGCACTAAGTTAAAGTCAAAATGGATTAAAAATCTAAATATTAAAACAGAAACACTAAATCTCCTTGAAGAGGAAAGTAGGAGGAAATCTTGAAGACACAGGGGTAGGCAAAGAGTTCATGAACAAAAATGAAATCGCACAGGTAATACTTGAAAGAATTAACAACTGGGACAATCTCTTACTGAGAAGTTTTTGCACGTCAAAAGAAATTACCAACAAAGTGAAAAAACAACTCACAAATTTGGAAAAAATCTTAACTAATAAGCATGCAGAAAAAGGTCTGCTCTCTAGAATTTATAAAGAACTAGAAAACACTAGGGCCCCAAAATTTAAAGACCCAATACAGAAATGGTCATCCAAGATGAACGTACACTTCTCAGAGGACAAAATGAAAGAAGCGAATAAATATATGAAAAAATGCTCCACATCACTAGCCATCTGTGAAATGCAAATTAAAACAACACTGAGATACCATCTCACCCCAGAAAGAATGGCTATCATAAACAAATTAACAAACAACAAATGTTGGAGAGGCTGCGGAGAAAATGGAAGCCTTTTCCACTGCTGGTGGGAATGTAGATTGGTGCAACCATTATGGAAATCAGTGTGGAGACTCCTTAAAAAACTAGGACTGGAAATCCCATTCAAACCAGCTCTCCCCCTACTAGGAATTTTCCCAGAGAAAATGAAAATGTCATATCATAGTGATATATGTGTACCTTTGTTAATAGCAGCACAATTTGTGATAGTCAAATCTTGGAAACCACCAAGATGCCCATCACATGAGGAATGGTTGAAAAAGATGTGGTGTTTATGTACAATGGAGTATTATTCAGCTACAAAAAATGATAAACTCAAAGCCTTCATATTTAAGTGGATGCCACTTGAAGATACACTTATAAGTGAAATAAACCAGATGCACATGTGTAAATATCATATAGTATCCCTAGTATAAGAACTCAAAAGAAGAATTACAAATAGAAAAGTATAACACAATTAAAAGGAAAGCAAGAACTTGAGGATTGGACAATGAGGAGAGGGCAAGGAGAAAAGCTGGGAAAAATGACAGGGGCAAAGCCATACATTTATACTCACAAAATGGATAAGGCAATGTTCCTGAGAAACATCAGGAGGTTTTTGAAACTAGCAGTTAATTGGTAGGATTCTCACCCTGACTAACTATATATGCTGATACCTGCGAACCAAGCAACTGGACTGAAGATAGCAATGTGTAATAGAAGGGTCAAGCTTGGAATGCCTGTCATTCTGGTCTTCTAAATATGTACTTCTTGTCATGATATACC
>NW_004524822.1:2342932-2343763 GCF_000260255.1 Octodon degus
AGGTAGAAGTAAAGCCATATTAGTATGCTGAGCTGTGAAAGGCTCAAGTCAACAACTTCTGCAGATAACCCACTACTATTGTGGACTGCTGGACTGTGTTTGATTGTTTTGCTGAATTCACACATGCATAGTACTTAGATGCCAATGGAATACCATTTCTGACAGGACTAAAAAAAAAAAGGAGATACAAAGGAAGGACCATTTTGTATTTGTATATACAGAATAGTTAGGATAGATGTACAGCTATTTTTGCTTAATTCAATGAGAAGAAAGATTTGTACTAATAGTGATTGGACAGGATATCCTACCTGCTTCTTTTACAATGGATAACCACTAAGAAGATAACAATGTATAATGTATTAATTATTGAAACTGTCCTATTAATCAGCTTTGAAATTGTTTCATTGATATTTATTTCTCAATAAAATAAAATAAAATAAAAATAAAAATTCCAGTAGAAACCAATTCAGTGATTATAGTAAGGTATTTTTTAGAACTGGGGATTGAACTCAGGTCCTTGTGCTTGCCAGGGAAGTGCTTATTCTACTGAGCCATCTCCCTGGCCGCTATAGTAAGTTTTTAACAAGAGAAAAACTCTTATTCACCCTAGACTTACATATATAAGATTATGGATTTTATTTTAGAGATACATGCCCATTAAAGTGTAACTTGAGACCATTATGTTAAGTGAAATAAATCAGAAATGGAAGCTTAAATATCACAAGGTTTCTTTCAGGTAATGAAGCCAAAATACAAATAAAGAGCAAAATAAAAGATACATAAAAGGAAGGAAGGAGAGAGAGCGCTTTCTTAAATGGGAAGGTATCGAGG